>NC_027755.1:40622531-40625128 GCF_000695525.1 Brassica oleracea var. oleracea
GGGGGGGGGGGGGGGGAGCTTTTTATTATGATGGTATTAATATTTTATCAAATGTCCAAAGAGAATTTGTTTTTCAACGTAAACAATGCACATCTCAATTCTAGGTAGAGAACTTTTTTTCAACCTAATGTCCGTCCATGTATATGTAAGTCATTTTTGAACCAAAAAAGAAAGGAAAAGGAAGGCTCTCTTTTGCCTCAAGAGACTTTGATATGACAGTCAAAGAGGAAAAATGATTAGTCTCCAAGAAGCAGAATATAGTGTAAGATGTTTGCTCATAGCAATTTTTAATAGAAGTTCTTAACCAATTTAATGATGTTTTCCCCTAAGTTACTTAACTTGATCACTATACAATTTCTAATGTCCGAATGATTGGTAATTCTTTTAAATTAAGTTTGTATCTAAAAACTACGTAAACCGCTTCTTTTGCAGATTAAACATACATATTCATGGTATTTTAACTTTACCTACAGCCCTGCCAAGTTCTTTAATCATTTTTCACGAAAGCAAATTCAACTATTTTCTATAAAAAATATTAAATATTCCGTATGCCTCGGATCTTGTGACATTGCACATGTTGAAGGCATCAAAATTTACGTTACTAAACGTTGCTTGTTTCGCCCCTTCTCGATATTTTAATGTGTAATCTTATATGCTAACAAGAGAATCAGTAAGAAAACACACACTTGACAAATCAAAACCAAGTATTTATTGAACTAGTTCGATTTGTAATCTTAACATCAAATAAAATTACGAACGCGATCTAAGCTTAACTAGACATCTAAATAATTTAACATTGGTCAGCAAACATCTAATTAGTATACCATCATCAATCTAGCCGAACAAAAAAATATGTTGTTGTTATGAAACTGAGTTCCCTTAGTAACAAATTTTGTCAAGATTGTATTTTGATAATCGAGCACTACCATGAAGAAAAAATTGTATGGCAACTAAACTTATGGAGATTAGTTTGATTATTAAAATACAATCTTGACAAAATTTTTAAAGTGGAGAAAGACCTAACGTACGAGTCCAAAAAGGCTCCCACACTCAAATGATATATTGAGGAAATAAAACAAATAATCTAATATAAGTCTACGCCTTAAACAGTCAGGCCGCATTAACTCTTTACATTAAACAACCTTTTTTACATTACTCTCTATGATCATCCTTCCTCTTCCACCGCCTCTACAACAGTCTATCTCCACCATGACCACCACATAAATATATAGCCACCGTCGTACCATAATATATACATTTTGAGATATATACTTCCATCTCTTTTTCTATAGATAAACGTAATAAACCAAGATTTATTATTCTTTGTATTATTTTTGTTCTCTTTCGACCCCGAAGCCCGAGGAAATGCGTCTCTTTCGACCCGTTTCGAAAACTCATCCTTCCTCTTCTTCAACTATCTCGGCTCGTATGATAAATTGCATAATACTTTCTGTTTTGATTTCCTTGGTCTATATTCTCGTATCTCTCTCGGTACCAAGGCTTCAATCTAAAGACACTATTAGAGCCTACTTCATATCTGCTCAAGATCATGCTCAGAGCCTAACAGAGATTGATAACATTGTCTTTGGGATCGGATCGAGCACGAAGTGGTGGCCTACACGTAGAGAATATGTTAAGCTTTGGTGGGATGCTCGGAGAATGAGAGGTTGTGTCTTTGTTGACCGTCCCCTGTCGTTTTTGGAGAATCACACAGATTCTCATCTCCTTCCTCCGATTTGTGTTTCCGAAGATACTTCACGTTTCAGGTAACTAATTAAGCAAACCATTAAAATAGTCATTAATCAAAAGTAGGAGCCATTTTTTGGTTTATTAAACAATTCAAGGGGCCTATGTTGTAACGCCTATTATTTATTTATTAGTACAAGCTCTTGACAAACTCAAAATTATACTATATGAAATGAGTTTAATTTTGTTTTAATTTAATAGTATATAGCTTCTATTTTTTGTGTTTTATGAGATTTTAATTTCCGTAATTTAAATTAATAGTATATAAGCAAAAACTATATGAAATAATAATTCAAATGCACTATTTTTAGAAAGACTTATTAATTATATCTAGATTTGTTATTTCAAGTAGCTAGATTATATACAAATTTAAACTTAGTTAGGAGTTTGGAGATTCAACTTAAACTCCACCGATGTTACTATAATTGCACATAACCTAAGCATACCCAAGCTATAATGAGAAATTCTCCAAAGTCGTATTTATACCAAAACAATGTTAACCATTATAAAAGGGAGCTTTGGTAAGTTTGTTCTTTTAACAATTTAGAATTTCAATAACTTTAAACTAGCAATTTTGTAATATACCTACTTTATTACTTAACGTATAAATTGTTTGTTTGTTGAAAAATCAGAAAAATTCTCTCACAGACACTTTTCCCGCTGAAGGTCTTTACCCAACAGTTCCGGAGCAGACACTCTTCAGATCCCATCAACTTTTACTGGTTCTGGTAAAAAACCTCTGTAAAGTCCACCAACTTTTCAAATTGTTCCCCCTTTAAGAATAAACTGAAGGATAATAAAACGTTTCTGGGCGTTAACCACCGGGTTCTTCCCCCGCCGATGGCCGGGGG
>NC_027755.1:40626757-40651444 GCF_000695525.1 Brassica oleracea var. oleracea
CGGACAGTTCGACGTCTAAAAGAGATGAAGAGAGATATCTCTCCGGATATTCTTTTCCTCATGGAAACAAAAAATCCCGACAGCTTCGTCAAGAAGAAAACAGACTCGTTACAGTACGAGAACTCACTCTTGATATCGCCAACTGGTCACGGAGCTGGTGGCCTTGCTCTCTTCTGGAAACAGGAAATCAAACTTCAAATTCTAAGCTCCTCGGCAAACTGTATTGATGCCTCTATTGAATTTGAAGGAAAACATTTTTTCGCTTCTTTCATCTATGCTGATACTGATATACCGAAAAGAAGAACCCTATGGGCTAGGCTAATAGAGCAGAGTACAAGAAGAGACGCTCCTTGGTTCTTGACGGGAGATTTCAACGATTTGCTGAACAATGCAGAAAAAGTGGGAGGTCCGGCCAGGACTGAGGGGTCCTTCACGGACATGAGAACGTTCTATTCCGAGGGGGACCTCTATGATTTGCGCCATTCGGGAGACTGTCTGTCTTGGCGAGGAAAGAGAGGAGATTATCTTGTGCGGTGTCGACTGGACCGTGCAGCGGCAAATAGTTACTGGGCGGAGCTCTTTCCGAACGCACGATCACAATATTTGACGCACGAAGGCTCCGATCATAAGCCCATACTGTCATTCTTCGAGCCTGATAAAAAGAAAAGACGCGGCCTATTTAGATATGATAGGAGACTCAAGTACAACCCGGAGGCTAAAGCTCTAATTAAACAAGCCTGGGATAGTACCCCATACTCATCTGTCAATGACAGAATCAAAGAGGTACGAACTGCACTGATTCAATGGAGCAAACAGCAGTATAAAAATAGCAGAGAGCAGATTGAGCAGAAACGCTTTGAACTGGAGGCAACCTTGACTGACCCGACAAATGACACTGAGCTCATCTCGAGAGTCTCCAACGAACTAAACGATGCATATAACTCAGAGGAGGAATATTGGAGACAAAGAAGTCGACTACTGTGGCTCAGCCTCGGAGACCGCAATACCGGCTTCTTCCACGCCACAGCAAAGAACCGGAAACGAGCAAATGCATTCACGGTGATTGAAGATGCAGAGGGCAACATGGTCTATCAAGAAGATCAGATAGGGAGAGTGATCATTGAGTATTTTCATGAGCTATTCAAGACTATTGAGGGCAACAGAGAGAAAACCGTAATGCGTGCTCTATCACCAATGGTGAGCGCAGAAACGAACGAGAAGCTAATTACAGTCCCAAAAGCTGCAGAGATCAAAGAGGCCCTATTCTCTATTCATACCGACAAAGCACCGGGACCAGACGGATTCTCAGCGAGCTTCTACCATACCAACTGGGACACCGTCGGCCCTGAGATAGTGAGAGAGATCCATGATTTTTTCCTCATGGACAGGCTCCCCAAGAGGATCAATGAGACGCATATTAGGCTCATACCGAAAGTTCCTAGCCCGCAGCAAGTCACGGAGTATAGACCTATTGCACTGTGCAATGTCTACTACAAGATTATATCCAAGATCCTTACGAAGAGACTCCAGCCACTCCTCTCAAACATAGTCTCCGAGAACCAGTCTGCATTTGTACCGGGACGAATGATATCGGACAATGCCCTGATCACCCACGAGGTTTTACACTATCTCAAGAACTCTGATGTGGAGAAGAGATGTGCCATGGCGGTTAAAACCGACATGAGTAAGGCTTATGACCGCCTTGAATGGGAGTTTATAAGATTGGTTTTTCAGAGACTAGGCTTCCATCCCAAATGGATCTCATGGATCATACAATGTGTATCCACTGTTACGTACTCCTTCCTCATTAACGGTTCACCTAGAGGAAGAGTCACACCGAGCCGGGGGATCCGTCAAGGAGACCCACTCTCACCTTACATATTCATACTATGTAGTGAGGTTCTCTCGGGCTTATGTAGCAAAGCACAAGAAGAAGGCGCCCTTAAAGGGATCAAAGTGTCTCGAGGGACTCCTCGGATCAACCATCTTCTATTCGCGGACGACACAATGTTCTTCCTACGAGCCAGCAAGGACAGTGCCGAGGCACTCACAAAAGTTCTCAAGCTTTACGAGGAGGCTTCGGGACAGTCGATCAATTCAGACAAGTCTTCTATTACCTTCTCCTGGAATACGCCGGCGGCACTGAAGACAGTTGTTCATGATACACTGTCGATACAAAAAGAAGGTGGGGTTGGAAAGTATCTCGGTTTGCCGGAACACTTCGGTAGAAAGAAATGCGATCTGTTTTCCTCCATTGTTGATCGGATCAAGCAAAAGGCAAAGGGGTGGTCCAACAGATTCCTATCTACAGCAGGGAAGATGACCATGCTCAAGAGTGTTCTATCTCCTGTTCCATCGCACGCGATGTCCTGCTTCCAACTACCAATTTCTTTGTGCAAAAGAATTCAGTCAACGCTCACCCGGTTCTGGTGGGATGATAGCATGGGGCGCAAGAAGATGTCATGGATCGCCTGGAATAAGCTCATTCGTCCCAAGGATCAGGGTGGTCTTGACTTCAGAGATATACAGAGCTTCAATGAGGCATACTTGGCCAAACTAGCATGGCGGATAATCAACAACCCCGACAAGCTCATAGGACGCATCCTGCTCGGCAAATACTGTCCCAACGAACCTTTCCTCGCTGTTGAGTTTAAAAGAGACATCTCTCATGGATGGAGAGGGGTCTTGATAGGCCGGGATATTGTAATGAGCAATGCGAGTTGGGAAGTAGGCAATGGTGAAAGTATCAACATATGGACAAAACCGTGGCTCAGTTGCGAAACACAAGAGAGCCCAATGGGACCGGCCCCACTACAGTACCTAAATCTCACTGTCTCTGATTTCTTTCTCCCAAACAGCAGGGAGTGGAACGTCGACATGATACGACGGGTGCTACCTATGGAGGAACGAAAATTCTAGCGATTAAACCGAGTGTCACGGGAGCGCCGGACAAGCTGTCTTGGCTTGGAGCAAAATCAGGAAGCTACACTACCAAGTCAGGCTACGCAACTGCCCTCTCAACCAGAACAGATCCGATGGATACCTCGATAGCAGATCAGTCCTTTGACTGGAAGAAAGCAGTTTGGACGCTCAAAACATCACCAAAGACAAAGCTCTTTGTATGGAAGGCACTTCATGGAGCAATCCCAGCAGGGGAAGCACTTAGAGCGCGACAGATAAATGTTGATGGGAAGTGTAAGAGATGCAACCTACCGGAAACTATAGATCACTTGTTCTTTCACTGTCCTTTCGCAAAACAGGTTTGGACCTCGGCCCCTGTTTTCCCAAGTATTGAGTACAATGGATCTATAGTTTTGAGGAACCAATGGATCAACCTCATCTCAAGGAAGAACTTACCGCCAACGGGAGTAGAAGGACAACTCGCGCCCTGGATCCTTTGGGGAATTTGGACGGCAAGAAACAATCTGGTTTTCAACGACAAGCTCACCTCTGCAGCTGAAACGCTTTCAAAAGCCATCTATTTGGCCCGGGAATGGGGAACCTGCCAAACCATCTCCAGCCCTTTACCGGCTGTTCCCCCAACGTTAGCCCAAGCCTCCCCAAACTGTATTGTCGTAAAATCTGATGCTGCGTGGAATGAAATTTTGAACGTTGCAGGACTTGGATGGGTGATGGAAGGACAAAACAGAACATCCTCATTCTCATTACCGGCTCACCATGTGAGGACCCCGTTAGCTGCTGAGGCCCTGGATCTTAGAGAGGCAATATGGAAGTGTAGAGAACTAGGATTCACGAGAATACGTTGCGAATCAGACTCCGCAGTGCTAGTGAAAGCGCTCAAAGAAGATACGTTCTTGACTGGTCTCTATGGGATCTTGATAGATATCCAAGCTCTTGCTTCATCTTTTGAATGTATTTCTTTCAATTGGATTTCTAGGAAGAAAAATGTAGAGGCTGATGTGCTAACAAAGCAGATTTTATCTGTTGAACAGGCCTTAATGGCTTCACCAACTTTGGTCTGATCATTTAATATAAGTGTGTTTCAAAAAAAAAAAAAACCTACTTTATTACTTGAGTTTAACCTTTAAATATAGTATATAACTAAATCGAATTAGCCTATAGAACTATTGATCATGCATGCCCTACAGATACACTTGGAGAGGTGGTGACAGAAACGCGATTCGAATCGCGAGGAGCGTGTTAGAAACCGTAAGGATGTTTAATACCTCCTCAGAGGAAGTAAGATGGTACGTCTTTGGATACGACAACACGATGTTCGTCCCGGAAAACCTCGCAAGAACGCTCTCCAAATACGACCACACATCATGGTATTACATAGGAGCAAACTCAGAGATTTATCACCAGAACTCCAAGTTCGGACACGACATGGCGTTTGGCGGTGGAGGATTCGCTTTAAGTAGCTCGTTGGCTAACGTTTTAGCTAAAAACTTCGATTCTTGTATCGAACGGTATCCACATTTGTACGGAGGAGACTCTAGGATTCATGCTTGTGTGCTTGAGCTTGGAGTTGGATTGACTCATGAGCCTGGCTTCCATCAGGTTTTATAAATTTAAAAATGATATATTTTTTTAGTTATTTATTTATTTTTTATTTTTTTATTTATTTATCTAAGCAGTTTGATGTGAAAGGAAATGCATTGGGAATATTGACTTCACATTCAACTAGACCGTTGGTGTCTCTACACCATGAGGCCCACATTGACCCAATTTTCCCAAACTCAACGACTTTCACCGCCTTCCGCCACCTCTTCTCCGCCGTAGAAGTTGATCCTCTCCGTATATTTCAACTCGCCGTTTGCTATGACCGCTGGTACTCTTGGACCATCTCTGTCTCTTGGGGTTACACTGTTCAGGTTAGCTAATATTATTTTCTATTTTATAAGAAATGTTAACATCCATATAGACCTGCCTAGATTATTTTTCTTTGGTTTATTGAGTTTAAGAGCTTTGTCTCGGTCAAAATGCCTAGTCCTAGATATACATATGATTTTGCATGCATTTTTTTACTGATCCGGAACTTAATTTGAAAGTTATATTTTATCTTTTAAATTAGAGATTAAGCTATTTATAATATATAGTAAATTAATGTCAATAAATCAAATTAATTTGTTGTTTCAAATGTTAGATTGAGGGTAGACATTTGTATCTACGGGATGTTTTGAAAACACAAGAAACGTGGAAACCATCAGGCGGGTTGGCAAGTGTGTACACATTCAACACAAGAGAGGTCCATCCTGATCCTTGCCAAAGACCAGTCACATTCTTCATGGAAAATGTTTCATCTTCTCCCGGTGATGGAACTATTAAAAGTGTATATAAACAAGCTTACGAGAATTGCACGTATGATCCCATTTCATCGCCTCGCAAACTAGAAGAAATTAGAGTATTTTCTACAAGACTCGATCCTGATATCAGACAAGTAAGTCAATCTACTTTATCTTTAATTTTTGAAATCTTTCTACAATAAAAAATTCTTCGATTTTCTATATTGATAGCAGGATGCTTAAAATTAATAACACCATAAAAATATAATTACTTAAGAATGTTACTTTTTTTTTTAGAACACGTAAGAATGTTACATTTTCTGTTTAGTTTGAAGTTTAAGATCTTGATTAATTTGTTTTATATGGATATGATAGTTGAAGGCTCCGAGAAGACAGTGTTGTGATATATTACCAACTTCTTCCACCGGTGGAAAAGTAATGGAAATTGGAATTCGAGAATGCAAAGAGGATGAGTTTATTTATATACATCCCTAGTAGCAACGTACCTAATATACCATTACACCGTCTTATTTTGTTTACATTGCTATCAAATTTAAACCTATAACTTTGCAAAATAGTTTTGTAGTTATGTTTGTAATCAAACAGAATATTAAACTGTTAATTTCAACAACAAAATATTAAATCAGCTTGTTGCTATTCAAATTTCGAGATCTACAGTAAAAGAACCTATGAATATGCAACAAAAGATTAGTAAATATACTTAGAATGGTAGAGAAGAGATTTGAATGGTAGGAAAAGAATCAGCAAAAAACACTTTTCAAATATAAATGATCGATTATTCACCTAAAGTGATGGCTAAATTATTCTCTAAAAACATAATTCCAAGAATGATATTTTACTTCTGCACAAGAAAAGAATCCAACATTTTGTTTTAGAATTTATCACTTTTATAATCCCTTTAAAAACCTAGCTTATATTGAATACGGCAATGTAGAGTATTATAGACAATTTAACGTGGGCCAAATACAAGCCCATTCCTGGGAATAAAATGATTAAATGTTAATTAGAGTATTAATTAAGGAAATGAATCCACTTATATTTATATATACGACTTTCCCACCATTTAATACCTTAAGCCTAGTAAGCATTGCGTGATCCCAATCTGACACTCTCGCCCTCCGCAACCCCTCGAAATTACATCTCTGCCATCCACCTCCTCGATTCGATATGGAACCGACGCGATCGCCGTCGGAATCGGAGCCGGGAGTTCACTCCGGCGAGGACTTCGTTCACATCGAAGAACACTCCAAGCCTACCGGAGATTTCTCTCTAAGCGACAGCATAGTGAATGTGGAGAAGGAGGACGCGGTTGAGGAGGAGGAAGAAGAAGAAGAGCACAAAGAGGACTCTGATTCCGTTGTTAGCGTCGGCGGTGGTGATGCAGCCGGTGGCGATGGAGAAGGCGAGTGTTCATCGGCGAAAGTGGAGCTACCGGAGGAACTGGCGAAGAGCGTCGTGATCCTGACGTGCGAGTCCAATGGGGAGAGCGGATCTTGCGATGTGTATTTGATCGGGACTGCTCATGTTTCGAAGGTATTCTCGTTCGGATTGGTTTTGCGGTTTTTGGAATTGAAAACTAGGATTGAATTGATTTGGAGATTCTTTGATTGCATGTTAGTTGAATTGAAACTAGGATTGAATTGATTGGAGAAAGTTGAATTGCATGTGAATTTGAAGAATCTTTTGCTTGTGTCAGAACTCAGAATAGGCTATATCAAGGAAGATATGAATTTGGGTGGGTTTAGAGCTTTATCTGAGCCTAGCTCTTTGACAGAGTAGAGTAGCATTCAATCATTTGATGATGGGATGATCCTTTGTTGGTTACAGGAATCTTGTCGTGAAGTTAAAGAAATAATCAGCTTCTTGAAACCTGAGGTTCCTCTCTTTACTTATGTTCACCGAGAGCTGAAAGGTTGATATCTTTTGTGTTTGGTCTAACCACGGGGGTGGTGATTAATAGGCTGTATTCGTGGAGCTGTGTTCAAGCCGAGTGTCTATCCTCCAACCGCAGTCTGTCAAGGTTTGCTTTTCACACTTGTGGTTCTGCTTCTTCCTTGCTATTTGTTTTACTTTTCGCTTGTTATTGCCATATATGATTGTGTGAGATTCTGGAAAAGAATGTGTATTGCTGTTTCTTTTGGTCTAAGATGATAGATTTTGTTGCTTTTAACGATAAAGAGAGATGCCAAAGTTCCTTTATAAGTCTCAAAACGGAGGATTCCTTTTATCAAATGATGCATGAGGTCTGTGTTGTCTGCCGTAATAGAGTTTGCCTATAGAATGTACTTCATTTGTTTTATATGCTATGCTTTGTTGATGATATATCAGAGTTCCATTTACTTATACACGATTCTCACTCTTCTCTTACTTATTCTGAAATGGTACTATGTTTTGCTTCTCTAGATTCCGACCATGTCGGACATGATTGAAAGTTGGAAGCAGAAACAGAACACGTTTGGAATACTTTATGGCTGGTTTCTTGCAAAGGCAAGTTTCCTTAATCTATATATACTCTTTTTATTGAAGCTTTAACTTTCTGAACCAAAACTTTAACATCATGTCCTTCTCTTAGATCGCCAGTCAGCTTGAGGTTTTTCCTGGTACTGAGTTTCGTGTGGCATATGAAGAGGCCCTTAAATATGGGGGCAGTGTGATACTTGGTGATCGTCCTGTACAGGTTATATGCTTGTCTACAGTTTCAAAGCATTCTCTCACACAGTTCCAATATATACTTATTTGATTTCGATATATTTCGGATGCAGATCACGTTAAAAAGAACATGGGCAAAGATGCCTCTATGGCACAAGGTGAAGTTTATATACTCTTTGATGTTTCAAGCTGTCTTCTTGCCAAGCGCTGAAGAACTCGACAGAATGGTAAGTCTTACTGTATACATGTCTTTTACTGTGGTTCATCATATCTAAGTATATATCAATCTTTGATAAATTTGGATTGTTCAGCTGAAAGAAATGGACAATGTGGATATGGTGACACTGGTGATTCAAGAAATGAGCAAGGAGTTTCCATCTCTCATGGAGACTCTTGTGCATGAGCGAGACCAGTTAGTGTTCTCTAAACCCTCTCTATGTAGCTTCTCGGATTCATTAATCATGGCTTATAGAGAGGGATTAATGATTGATTGGTGGCAACATAAATGAAACTCTCAGGTACATGGCATCCTCTTTGCTGAGAGTTGCAAGTGAGCACAACTCGGTTGTGGCAGTTATCGGCAGAGGACATATTAATGGAATCAAGAAGAACTGGAAGCAGCCTATAACGGTTTGTTGCTGTATAACTTGTCGTTGACAGTCTTTGAATTAAGGAAGGAGCTTATTTCATTTCATTTTCATGGAATTTTACAGATGAAAGATCTAATGGAGATACCAAGCGACGACTCAGTCTTTACAGTGAAGAGGATAGTATCATCAGTGGCGATTGCAGTTGCAGGGACAGCTATATTTACTGGCATACTTCTTTCAAGAAGAAGGTGAATAAGGTTGTGATGAAGAGCAGAGCTTTTCTCTTCATTCTCCTGAGCCATCATACAAAAGGAATGATACAAACTTTATACAGTCTTTACCCTCTCTTTTTTTTCTTTTTTTTTTTTTTTTGTCAGCCGTTACTTTTCTTTTAAACAGTCAAAATGTATCAACAATGGTTATATATCTCACATAATAATTTTTCAATGTTTTTGGATCCTCTCGTTTGCAGATAACTCTTATCTACAAAATGTCAATGTACTCAAACCAACTTCAATGTCATGATTCGTACAAGACGAGAAGAAAAAATCTGAAAAGGTCACATCACAATCATCATCAATAATCATCAGTCATCATCCTTATTATTTTTCATGAATACACACAAACTCCCATATATTGAAGTATGCTATAGAGAACCTAGGAACATGCAACAAAAGATTATGTAAATATACTTAAAAGTTACGAGAATGGGAGAGAAGTGATTTGGATGATAGGAAATAATCAGTTAAAAACACTTTTGACAAATACAAATGATCGATTATTCACCTAAATTATTCTATCTGAAAAGAAATGTTTGAAGAATGATATTTTACTTGTGTTACAAGAAAAGAATCCAACAATTTTGTTTCAGAATAAGCCCCTGAAAACCTAGCGTACTATAGACAATTAAACGGAGGCCCAATACAAGCCCATTGTTGGGGATAAAATTGATTAAATGTTAATTAAGTTTTTAATTAAGGAAATGAAACTTTATATATATATTTATAGTTTTATATACGACTTTGTTCACTTTCCCACCATACCACACCTTGCCTTAACTAGGAAGCACACTGCGTTGATCTCAGAGTCCTCCGAATTACATCTCTGCCATCCACCTCCTCGATGTCGATGGAACCGACTCAATCGCCGCCGTCGGAGACGGAAGTTCACTCCAGCGAGGACTTCGTTCACGACGAAGAAGACTCCAAGCCTACCGTCGACATGTCGTCAAGCGAGAGCATCGTGAATGTGGAGAAGGAGGACCTGCTCGACGACGACGATGCGGTGGTGGAGGAAGCACAGAACGACTCCGATTCCGTGGTTAGCGGCGGCGATGCACCAGCAGCTGGTGATGATGGAGATGGTGAGTCCTCACCGGAGGTGGTGGAGCTACTGGAGGAGTTGGTGAAAAGCGGTGCCATGCTGGCGTGCGAGTCTACTGCGGATACCGGATCGTGCTATGTGTTTTTGATCGGTACTTCTCATGTGTCAGAGGTATACCTAAAACTAGGATTGAATTGATTCAATGTTCTAAAAATCGCTAGGCGGTGGTTAAGTGCCTTGTACAGGATTATTGTTTAAGCGGGGCCTAAACCGGTTTTTTAGTAAATCGGTTTGGAAAAATCGTTTTCTTATTTGATTTGTAGAAACTTGAGACTGTATGTGAATTTCAAGAAACCTATCTTTTGCAGATATGGTTTTGGGAGGGGTTTAGAACTTTGATCTGATCAGCTTAGCTCTTTGTTTTTTGTTTGCATTAGACTGTGATAGAGTAGCATTCAATCATGGGATAATCCTGCAATATCGTTTTGGTTTTCAGGAATCTTGTCGAGTAGTTAAAGCGGTAATCAGCGGCTTGAAACCTGAGGTTCGTCTCTTTTACATATATGTGTTCAGACAAAGCTGAAGTTTGATATCTTAAAGTTTTGGTATAACCACGTGGCTGATGATGATTTAACAGGCTGTCTTCTTGGAGTTGTGTTCAAGCCGAGTGGCTATGCTCCAACCTCAGACTCTTAAGGTGTGCTGTTTCCTTACAACATTTGTCTGATAGGTTTTTGAGTTTTAAGCTGAATCCTTGATGAGAACCAAAGAGAAAGGCTTCCTTCACTTGTTTTATATGATATGCTTCCTTGATGAAATGATATATCAGAGATCATAAAACACAACTTGAGAAAAAAAAAAAGGTGAAAAGTCAAAAAAAGTTCCCAAAGAAAGATTCTCTCGGTGAGACTCAAAGTGTGATATCTCCTTACCCATCCCGGTTTACGATCCCCCCCTGTGACCGGTGGTCCCTTTCCCCTTTTGGTTCTGAATCTCAACAAAGTTGACCCTCTTTTTCAAATTATTCTCCACTTTTAGAATTATCCAGCGGGTCTTTGTGTGTTTTGCTCCCTTATCCCCGGGTTCTTCCCCCGACCTGGGTCGGAGGGACCGTTCCAGCCGCCTCTTCTCACCGGAGATCATTCCGGAGCACCTACGACGGATCCCAAATGGACTCTTTGCACTCTCGACCTGGAAATCTCGATTACTCTGAAGTGACTACTGGTCCTTCATAATTCTCAAAGCTCCATCAACTTATCCTGTGATTACGGGAGCTGCAAATTACTTCACCATAATTTCAGAGAGATTTGTTTCTACTCTAATAGAGCTCTACTTCTACGATCTCGTTTTCTGCTAGCATCGACTCAACTCAATCCTAGCAAACAGAAGGAACCCCTGATAACAAGAAGATGCATCGCAGAATCTCTTCTGCTGAGAAAGGTAAAGCTGTGGCTCTAGACCACCGCCCTGCTCCTCGAGTTGGACGAGTTCGGGTCTCCGAACCAGACAACCCCTCTGCTCTCCAAAACCACTCTCTAACCATTATTGGGAGAGTTACTAACCCATCGATGCAAAAAGTCTGGTCCTTGATTCCCTTCTTTACAGATCACTGGAAGTGTGATATTCCACCTGTTGGCTCTGACCTGGGAATGGGATTGTTCCAATTCCAATTTGAGCTCGAATCAGACCTGCAAACAGTGCTGGAGAAGCGCCCCTATCATTATGCTCGGTGGATGGTTATTTTACAACAATGGGAGCCCACAATCTCGCCTGACTTTCCATCCATGATACCTTTTTGGATTAAAATCCTAGGGGTTCCAATACATCTATGGTCAGAAGAAGTTACGAGGTCAATAGGTGATGATATAGGCACCTTTGAAGTGGCAGATATCACACCACAAGCTATCCGCATGAGAGTTCATGTCAATGGGAGACTCCCACTTATCAAAACCACCATTGTGGAATTTTCTAGCGCTGGAGAAGTCTCTGCTACTCTCCAATACGAGAAGCTTGAACGCCATTGCCTCAAATGTGGTCGCTTAGATCATGAGATTCGAGATTGCTTGGAAGCGAAGCATGAGAAAAAGGCCCAGCTTGCGGCTCAACAGGTGGTCTCTATTCGAAGCAGGGCATCTGTTACTAATAACGAGCTCCCGCTTAGTAAAGATAAGCTACATTCTGGAGGCCCCGCGAGACTTTCCCCAAAGAAGGAATCACAGATACGAACCCTACTCCCGCAACGATCATTCCTACTGTACAGAGTATGATCGGACTAAAGAGCCACTCCGCAGACGCAATTCTACCCAGGATCGATACTCTAAGGAGTGTTATCCAAGGGAGGACTTTCATCAAGCGAGAAGTAGGAGAGACCAGCCCCGTGGGTATGATGGATACCACGGCTACAGACGATCCCCTCCTCGCAGAGAGAGATCGTTTATCAGTGGGGAGTCCCACTCAGTAAGCTCTCCAAAGCCACGGTCTTGGAGAGATGATCATATAAGACCCTCCTATAGGGAAGATGATAGGAACTTGACCCATAGGTCCACTGAGTCTCCTACGGGGATTCCCGAGGATATACCGAAGGCTCCAACTCCCCAAACTACAAGGACTGCAACCAAGGACCAACTGGAGGAGGCTGCAGCAATCCTAGCTCGTGCTAATATGGCTCACTCAAGTGGCAAAGAAGCAGAGACTACCTCGCTCAGACCATCATCTCAAGGACGTCTTTCAGCTATGCAACGATTGGGAAGTGCATCTTCTAACTCAGGCTCACTTCAACGCCTTCCAGCCTCCCAACGTCTTGGCTCCCCACTCCCTATTACAGGCTCACAAGATCGCCTACCTGCTTCTAGTCGTCTGGGCCTCCCAAACCCAGTGGAACCTGCACCTTCTGCAAGAGTACCAATTATGGACAGATTAGGACCACTCTTGGATGAGCTTGATACCGATGAACTCTCACCTGTTTTGTCTACTCAGGCCCAGAAGAGGAAGCCAGGAAGACCCCCCGGGAAAAATAAAATCCAATCCAGCCCTCTTCCACTACCAGGAGCTACTTAAAAAAAAGGATTCTTCATCAAGCTAAGTCGCCCACCTGCCGTAAAAAAACTCTCGGTTGAAGAAGGAAAAGCAACTAAACTTGGAAAAACGGGTACAACGTCAAAAGCAAAAGCCCCCAAAGGACGTAAAGGTGCAACTCGTGCTGGGTTACACAATGGAGAGACATCAAACTCTGATAATACCCCGCTCTGTAATTTAATTCCACCTGTGACTCGACGAAGGAAGGATTTGCGGGTCGAGTCCAACCCCGTTCCATAGCTATAGCTAGCTTGAACTGTCGGGGTTTGGGGAATCCCCGTACAGTTCAGAGACTAAGAGAATTATCGAAAAAGTTCGATCCCGATATTCTCTTCCTAATGGAAACAAAAAACCCCAATGCTGTAGTGCTCAAGAAAGTGGAACAACTTCGCTACGGCTGCAGTCACCTAGTGCCTCCGACAGATCATGGAGCAGGAGGACTGGGACTTTTCTGGAAGCAAGAGCTCAACCTCCAGATTCTTGGTTCGAACCCCAATGTAATCGATACAGTTATTGAATTTGAAGGAAAAAAGTTCTATTCTTCCTTTGTTTATGGGAATCCAGAGAAAAATCAACGTCGAGAATTATGGAATCATCTAATTGGGCTGGCTTCAGCAAGAGATGAACCTTGGTTCCTAACTGGAGATTTAAATGATATACTCTGCAATGACGAGAAAGACGGTGGCAACGTTAGACCAGAAAGTTCTTTCATGGATTTTCGAAACTTCTTCTCGGAAGGCGACTTATTCGACTTGCAACATACTGGGGATCCACTTTCATGGCGAGGCAACCAAGGCGATTATGTGGTCAGATGTAGACTCGACAGGGCGGCTGCCAATACTCGATGGGCTGAGTGTTTTCCCTCAGCACGATGCCAATATCTTGGTTACGAAGGCTCGGATCTCTTTGCGGACGATACAATGTTCTTCCTCAACGCTAACGAGGATAATTGCACGGCTCTAATGTCCTTACTGAACAGCTATGAGGAAGCTTCAGGCCAGTCTATCAACATAGACAAATCCGCAATCACCTTTTCTCGAAGGACACCGGCGACAATAAAAAACCCTATCAAAGAAGCACTTCAGATTCACAAGGAGGGGGGGTGTTGGCAAATACTTGGGTCTTCCGGAACAGTTTGGACGGAGAAAACGAGATCTCTTTGCTTCCATCATTGATCGGATACAATAGAAAGCTAAAGGCTGGAAGAACAAGTTCCTCTCTTCTACCGGAAAGCTGGTCATGCTTCAGAGCGTTCTCTCTGCCATCCCCTTCTACTCCATGACTTATTTCAAGCTCCCAATTTCCCTAGTCAAGCGAATCCAATCCGTCATCACCCGGTTTTGGTGGGACAATACTGATGGGGTTCGGAAAATGGCTTGGGTGTCATGGGACTCTCTAGCTAAGCCAAAAGCCATTGGAGGCCTAGGTATGAAAGACTTCGAGATCTTCAACGATGCTCTACTAGCCAAGACAGGGTGGCGCCTTGAGTGTCTACTGACTACGGTTCTCAAAGGGAAGTATTACGCTGACACTGATTTCCTCCTGGTTACCGAAGTTTCAGCTATATCACATGGCTGGAGGAGAATTTTGATAGGTCGCACTCTTCTGAAGAACAACAATGGGTGGATTGTTGGCACCGGTGAAGAGATTAATATCTGGTCAGACCCGTGGCTAAGTTTAACTAAGCAGCAACGACCAATGGGTCCACCGACGGAAGCAACCGCCAATCTCCGAGTCTCAGATCTATTTCTCAACGACTCCATTCAGTGGGACAGATCCCTCCTGCAAGCAATTCTCCCCGAATATGAAGAACAAATCCTAAGTATCAAACCAAGCTTATCAGGGGCTCCGGATAAGCTGATATGGCTTGGCACAAAGTCGGGTGACTACTTGGTGAAATCTGGGTATTATTCAGCTACTGTGACCGAAGATGACGAGTTATGGCGGAGAAGAGGTTTTGAGTGGAAAAAACAGGTGTGGAACCTCCCGTGTGCTCCAAAGATCAAACACTTTGCGTGGAAAGTTCTCAAACGAGCTCTTCCGGTGGGTGAGAGACTGGTGGAAAGGCACATAAATGCAGATCCCAAATGTAAAAGATGTGGGTGCAATGAATCTATTATTCATCTACTGTTCCAGTGTCCTTTTGCTCAACAGGTTTGGCTCCTTGCCCCCTTTGCAACCGACAAGGACTAGAGGAATCCTAGATTTAATGGAGTCTTGGCCGTCACTGGTCTCTCAAACCTGCCTTCCCCCATCTGGTATTGGTTCTGGTCCCTTATTTCTTTGGATTCTGTGGATGATCTGGAAAGCTAGGAACAAGTTTGTATTTGAGGGATTCTCAGCTACCCCAGTAGAGACACTGTCTGCGGCGATTGTCCTGGCCAGAGAATGGTTTATTAACAATCTGCCGGAGACTGCTGTTCCGCGATCACGTGCCCGGGTGATGCCGGAGAATCTCAATGGAGCGGTGGTTATTAGATCAGATGCGGCGTGGTGTTCATCCTCAAACTCTGCAGGGTTGGGGTGGATCATTGCATCCACTCAGATAACTAGAGAATTCTCCGAGCGGGTAGAGTTCGTGGCGTCTCCACTCGTTGCTGAAGGTCTTGCACTCTGAGAAGCAGTCATTACGAGCCGTCGTCTCAACCTGGATCCTGTGCGCTTTGAGTCTGATTCTTCACTGCTCATCAAAAGCATTGCTTCGAACGCTTTGGTGGCTGAAATTCATAGTATTACTGCTGATATTTTGAACTTTGCAGCAGGGTTTTCCTCTGCTTCTTTTGTTTGGATCCCTCGAGAAGAGAATAGGGATGCTGATGCCTTGGCTAAATGCTCCCTGAATGTTGTTGAACCTTTGGTTGTTGTGGATGCTGTTAATGCACCCAACTAACTGATTCCTTTTAATTAAATATGAGTTTCAAAAAAAGAAAAGAAAAAGAGATCATAAAACACTCTTCTTACCCTTTTGCTTATAATTCTTAAATGGTACTATCTATGTTTTGCTTTTTCTAGGTTCCAACCATGTCGGACATGATTGAAAGTTGGAAGCAGAAACAAAACACGTTCGGAATACTCTATGGCTGGTTTCTTGCAAAGGCAAGTTTCCTTAATCTATATATACTCTTTTTATAGAAGCTTCAACTTTATATATACTCTTTTGATAGAAGAAAAAAAGACTTTAACATCCTGTCCTTCTCTTAGATCGCCAGTCAGCTTGAGGTATTCCCTGGTGCTGAGTTTCGTGTGGCATATGAAGAGGCTATTAAATATGGGGGCACTGTGATACTTGGTGATCGTCCTATACAGGTTATATGTTTGTCAAAGCATTCTCTCACATAGTTGCAATATATACTCATTTGAATTCAATATATGTCCGATGCAGATCACTTTAAAAAGAACATCGGCAAAGATGCCTCTATGGCACAAGGTAAAGTTTTTGTACGCCTTCATGTTTCAAGATGTCTCCTTGCCAAGCTCTGAAGAAGTCGACAAAACGGCAAGTCTTACTGTATACATGTTTTTTTTTGTTTTTCTTTCTACATATCTAGTATATTTCAATCTATGATAAATTTGAATCGCTTCAGTCGCAAGAAATGGAAACTGCCGATACGATGACTTCTTTGATCGAAGAACTGAGCAAGGAGTTTCCATCTTTCATGGAAACACTTGTGCATGAGCGAGACCAGTTAGTCTTCTCCCATATCTCTCTATATGTAGTTTCTCTGATTTTATAAGCTTGGCTTGTCATGATTCATCATCTGAGAACTGAAATAGGAGTGTTGCTATTAGCAAATATAGAGGTGGTTAATGATTGATTGGTGGCAACATAAATGAAACTCTCAGGTTCATGGCATCCTCTTTACTGAGAGTTGCAAGTGAGCACAACTCGGTTGTGGCAGTTGTCGGCAGAGCGCATGTTAATGGAATCAAGAAGAATTGGAAGCAACCTGTATCGGTTCGTTCTTGTGAAACTTATTAGTCTTATTTCCTTTTTGGGGCTGTAGTTTATTTCATACTTTCATGGAATTTACAGATAGAGGATCTTATGGAGATACCAGGCGATGGGTCAATGTTTACAGTGAAGAGGATAGTATCATTAGTGGGGATTGCAGTTGCAGGGACAGCTATAGTTACTGGCATAGTTCTTGCAGGAAGAAGATGAAGTAGACTGTGATGAGGGCAGAGTTTTTTCTCTTCATTCTACTGAGTGAGCCCTACAAAGGAATAATACAAACTTTATACCATAATGGTTATATTTCACATAATAATTTCTCCTTTTCTGTGGGCCGCTATTTTTCTTTAAAACAGTCGAATGTATCAACAATGGTTATGTTTCACATAATAACTTCTTTAATGCTTTTGGATCTTCTCGTTTGCATATAACTCTATCAACAAAATGGCAATGTACGCAAACCAACTTCAATGTTATGATTCGTATAAGACAAGAAACAAAAACTAATATACTTTTTATTACTTTATTGGCCAAGTTCATAACCAAATGCATACACACAAATCCGAAAAGGTCACATCACAATCATTATCATCATCCTTATTATTTTTACGAAAACACACAAAACTCCCACACACTAAAAATTTGCACCACTTAACTATTTGCAACGGAGCATTGCCTTCTAATCACTCCAGCTGACCCAGTCTTGACATTGATCCGACCCATTTTCTCCATCGACTTGGCAAACTCAGAGAAGAAGCTATCCACCGACCCCTTCAAGAGCTGGTTTATGTTTGAGAGCGTTGTGGGGTTGGTGGTGAGAGCAGAGTCTGACTGAAACAGACCCCTACGCTTGAGGACGAGCTGGTAATAACTAAGATCAAACGTTTTACGGCTCCCTGGATCCATCTCAACTATGGTAGTATTATCGTTGAGGCTAGGGCATTTTCTAGACTTGAGATTGGCTGCGTATTGGCTGTCTAAGGCTGGGTCTTGGTCTCCACGACCCGTGAAGTTGTAGAGACGGTTTGTGAAAGACGAGCAGTGAGATACACCGATAGTGTGAGCCCCTGTTATAGCACAACGCATCATTTTAAGAAAAAGCTTGAAATGTATGCTAAAATATTTTACACAAAAAAAGAACGTAGGCCAAATGTTTTGAGACAATTAATTTGCATTTGAGACTTTTCAATCTAAAACAATGACCAGTGTTCTAAGAATCAGCTTATGTGACGCATAAAAGTGGCAAATAGCGCAGAAACTATTTTTCTAAAACATTTTTTGAACAAAATCGGTGTAGCAGCAGCTTCCTGTGTAGGCAGTAAATCCTATAAATCGCCAAGTTATTACTTATATCCTAATGATTTTTTTTTTAATGTTTTGAGTTTTTTCTTTACCGGAGAGTAAGACAAGGTCCTTAAGATCAAGTCCTTGGTTTGCAAAGAGTGTCTGAAGATTGGTGAAGTTACTGGTCGGAGGCGGAATGTTAGCTAAGGCCTCTGATGCGTTCGATATCCTCCCATCTCTTCTTCCGGTCGGTACACTCCAGCTTGGTCCTCCCTACAATATACCAAAACTTATGATGAGAAATAGTAGACATATAGTAATGTACAATAATGTTTTGTGAATATGTATAATGCTTACGGTGAAAACGACGGCGTCTCGAGATGCTAGAGCGATAATATCAGCGCAAGAGACTATTCCAGGACATTGAGCTTCAAGCACAGTTTTGATTGCCTCGATGAAGCCAAATCCTCTAACCGTTAGGTTAGGAGTTGCGTCCTTCTCTGCATTTCCTGACGTCGAGTTTATAAGCACTGATCCATCACAACCCTATATGTACATATATATATAAGTTATTAGTTCAGTATAGCCAAATAGAATGTTCAATAAAAGATGAAAAATTAATTTACCCGAACAAAACAATCGTGGAAATGCATCCTCAAGAGAGCAGCGGCAAGAGAAGGAGCATTAGAAATGTGGTTTGAAACAAAATCTTGAACAATCTTTTCGGCGTTAGGACAAGTGTTGGCATAGAAGTTCATCTGCAGTTGAGCTTGGATTGGTCCGACCAATCCCACAAGAAACAGAGAGAGTGAAAGAGCAATAGTTCTCAAGTAATTCATCTTTATATTTGTGGTTTTCGTAGACACGATATTTTTTTGGGAGGATTATGTTCAATGTGAATGTGTGGTGTCTTAGGACGTTGGAAGTTGTTTATATAGAACGTTTTGAATGTTTGGTAATGTGTGGCTCGTGCATGGGTCCATCTTAGCTAACTAACATGTGCTCTTACGTGTTGTCTTATATTTTATTTTATTTGTTATTTTCTGACTCATTATTAGTGCCACTCACATTAAAATGGAAAGATTTAAATATAAATAGCAAAAAGGTTTTGCTATTGAGTAGATTATGTTGCTGCTACAAAAAGTAAAAGAATATATCACGTTTCGCCTGGATGCGTATAAGTTCTTTGAAAAGATTTAAATCTTTGATTCTTGACGATATTTGGAGGAGAAGTTTTGTCTCATTTTTATCGAAAAGAACATTCGGTTATGTTTTTTTCATAACATTTTTTTGGTCTTGTAAGAAAACAGAATGTAATTTCCTTTTCTTCATATTTTCTATTTTACGAACAAAATAAATAGATTATCAGTGACTAATTATTAAAACGTGATTTCAAATCCTGTGGCTAACTATATCTATTTGTAGTGATAAAGTAAGGATTACATATGCTAATGAGGGTGAATGTTTGTCCATAAAAGGAGCTTTAGTAAGTTCTAAGTAACATAAAATCAGAGCCAAACTTAATTGATTGAATTTAGCGTTATAATGTTAGAATCAACAAAAATAAGGGTAAATAATTCGCGGACTTTGAATATATATTTTTGTAATCAATTAATATCCTAGTTGAACAATAACTCTGTGAAACAGTTGTTTTACTCAACTCGTTTCTGATATCACTGATCTTTCTTAATGCCAAAACTACAGCACTCGACCTAATCCCCATAATAATACAACTAGGATAACCGTAACGAACAAATTACTAACAGACAAGAGAGCATTCCACGATATACTATCGTTGTTTTATATTAGTAAGTTAAATATAAGATCGTTAAGGGATTTGGTAGCGATATTGATTTCTTATGCCAAGATATCATAGGTTAATGTATAGAACATAAAACTATTATGTATATTCCAACTTTACCACGTACGTTCTTATTCGAATTTTTATGTTTGTCCTAAGCTATTGTTGCTTATATATCTTGATCCTTTCTTTCTTTGTAACATGCGAATCAGTTTAGAAACATTGTATTGTAAGAAAAAGCTGACAGCAGATTTAACTTCGCATAACTGCTCTACTAAATTAAACTATAAATAAACCGACGAGGACATTAAAATATGACCTTAGTATAAATAAAGATTTAACTGCTAAAGTAGTTCAAACGTTGGCATCTCCGCAAATCAAACGAAGTTTGTCAATATCAAAAGTTCTGGTGCAGTTTTTTTTAATATCGAAAGATATGGGGCTTTTCTAAGAACTAGAAGATCTTGGAGATTGATAGATATTGAATTTACAGAAATTTTTGTAAATGTCACAAGATCTGAGAAACTGGGATTCAGCAGTAAGTCTGAGAAACTTTTCAAAAATAAGGAAAGATATGTAATAAATATAAATACCGGAAGTTGAAGGGGGAATTTTGTAGATATTGAAAGCTATGGGGCAGTTTCTTGGTAGATACCAAATTTGCTCTTAAATTTTTTAGATATTTTTAGCTTTAATTTTTATGTATTTGATTTTAAAAATTGATATTTCAGATATATTTTTCCTTAGGGTTACTTTTACTCCCCTTTTACAAGGTTCTAGGTTTGTTTTGGAATTTAAGGGAAGTTACCATTTGTTTGTGTAGGAATAGGTTGTCGGCAGATTAAAAGTTGAGGGGGATGAGGAGGCTGGAGGCAGATGATGGAAAGGTGACGAATGTGAATGTGTGTAACACACATGACAAGCAAATTAGTATTATTGTTAAGTTTTTACAGATTGCATTTTGTATTATTATAAGTATTTTGAGGTTGGTAAAATAGCCTTGGTTTGAGGATACTATTTTACTAATGAAAAACAGAGTTGTTATCTTAGTCAATAGCCTTTCTAAAGAGCAAAATAAACGCCAGAAAACATTATGATCATTTCAAAATTTTGACTTCATATTGTCCCTTAGAATTTAATAATTAATCATCAACAAGAATGACTAACATCGTGGAGGCCTGCAATGTTCGTCAAATTCTACCAAGAAACCAATGATTTTTTCTTTTTTTTTTTGGTTAAAGGAAACATGTTAAATAGGGCTGTTCAATATGGTAAAACCGAACCGTACCGAACCGAACCGAACCGAAATAGACAATATGGTTTGGTTTTGGTATATACCATATAAACCGAATGGATATAGTTTTATAAAAACCGTAGGATTTGGATTAAACCGAATAAATTAAAAGTAGAAACATGTAAATATGTATCTATTTTATAACAATGCATGAAAATCTATTTGTTACATAAGTTAAATTTGTGTTAATAACTATTACCATAATTTTATAGTAATAAAGAACCTTAATTTGTAAAACACTTGAACAATAATTAAATAACAATACATCACAATTCAGACATTTTATTTTCTAAGTCTTCTTTTGATCTTTTTGCTTTATTTTTCACTAAATTAATATGAAGATTATAAATTTGATGGACAATAATTAATGAAAAATTTTTACAACTTTTTTTTCTTATCTGTAAACAAACAGAGTTTTTTGTTCAATTGAAAAACATGATTTTAATAAACACTAAATATGGAAGAATGAAAAAAACTTTTCTTTCATGTTTCTGTTTTGTTTCATATTTTTATTTTCAAAATTTCAAGCTTTGATTTTAGTTATAGATTTGATTATTTTATTTGATGGTAGAAGCATTTTTATTTTTTTGTTCATTTATTTGAACATGTAATATATTTTTAATAAATGAATGTGTTGACAATATGACTCTAAAATTTATATAATATGATCTCAAACTAAATAATTATGTTTTTTGGTATAAAACTGAATAAACCAAAAACCGACGGTATATAAACCAAACCGAACCGAAGTAAATATGGATTTAGAATGGTAGTTATATTTTACTAACCGAAATACCGAAAACCGAAAAAAACAGAACCTAAACCGAACCGATATCCGGATTGAACACCCCTGTAAATGGGTATTATCTAAATCGATAATGGAAATTTTCAACAGGCCCTCGATTGATCTATAAAAAGGCCTGAGACTTTCTCATATTTCTTCATCCATAAACTCGGCTTAATACTCATTAACGAAGAGAGACAATAATGGCGCTCAAGAACTTACTTGCGCTTGTAGTTCTCCTTGGCGTCGTTGGAGTTTCCTTTGTAAAGGCATATGAGAACTCAGAAAGTAATCCATATACCAAAGGTGGTCTTTACCTCGGCTACTACCGCTCCAAGTGCCCACAAGTGGAATACATTGTCCGCCGTGTCACATATCAATATGTCTCTGCCAATCCAACTCTAGCTGCGGCGCTTCTGAGGATGCATTTTCACGACTGTTTTGTCAAAGTAAGTTAATGATATGTTTTAGTACGTAAATATGTGAGGAATCATGAATGGACAGACTCACATCCTTTTTATCGTAGTGTTTGTTAATAAATAAGAGACGGCGCTAACACTTTTTTCGTTCTTTTTGTATTCATGTGCATTAATCAAATTAGGGATGTGATGGTTCGATTCTTATTACATCACCAAACAAGGATGCGGAAAGAGACGCTCCCCCTAACTTGTCACTGAAAGGCTTCGAAGTGGTCAATGCTGTCAAGTCAGCGATCGAGAGCGAGTGTCCTGGGGTTGTTTCTTGCGCTGATGTTCTTGCCTTGGTCGCTAGAGACGCTGTTTTAGTGGTAACATTTTGCATTCTACTTGATATTCTCGTTCCAAAACCATTGTACGTACTAACTTACTTTGTTGGTTTCCTTTTTTTTTGTTAGATAAGAGGACCATGGTGGCCTGTTCCACTGGGGCGGAGGGACGGACGCATCTCGAAAATTTCCGAGGCTAACTTACCATCTCCTTTTGCCAACGTAGCTACACTGAAGAAGAACTTCTCCGACAAGGGTCTTAACAGTAAGGACCTAGTTGTCCTCTCAGGTATTTCTATACAAAATTGAATTTAAAAATCTTTGGGGTTCTTAAGGATATATGATAAGCTGACTATAAATGATTTCTTGATTAGGGGCTCATACCATTGGTGTATCTTCTTGCGGACTCATCAGCAAGCGTATCTATAACTTCACGGGCAGAGGCGATTTTGACCCAGCGATGGACCCTAACTACGTTATGCAACTGAAGAAAAGGTGCCAGCCAACAGATGTTACGACCATAGTGGATATGGACCCAGGCAGTGTCAATATTTTTGACTCTCACTACTTTGACACTGTGGCTGAGAAGAAGGGTCTGTTCATATCTGATTCAGCACTTCTCAATGACTGGGAAACCAAGCTCTACATTCAGAAGCAGGTGTATACCCATGGGTTTACCTTCAACAGAGATTTCTCCGAGTCAATGGTTAAACTCGGTTTGGTCCAGATTCTTACCGGGAATCAGGGTGAGATCAGGAGGAGATGCGATCTAGTTAACTAATTTGGATCGGTTTCGGTTTTACTCGGATGACTGAAACCCTAAAACGCTTTCTGTTTATTATGTTCAACTATTTATTTCACCAAGTCCTTCCTTTCTCCACGGAAGTTCTTTATCTTTGAATTTCGAACATGTTATTTTTATGTAAGGCATTTATTTTTTCCTTTCACAATGTTATCTAATAATGAATAACAATCACTGTCTGTAATGATACTGTTTATTTCTCTTTGAATTTGATATTAATAACCAGATTTCGAAAAAGTGAAACTCCATTTATATTTTTATTAGAAACTGAATTTGAATCAAACTAGAGCCGAACCATGCATCTTAAACAGTGCCACACAAAGTTGGTTTTTTTTTTTTGAACACATTCTCATTAAATTCCAACCATAAAAGTTAGGTGGTTGGCATAAATGTCTCAACCAAACATAATGCTTCTTTAGCTAAAGAGTCACAAACAACATTTTGAGTTCTCGGGATCCAATTGAAGGAGCATGATGGAGAAACTGAGGAGCTCAGCTTCCTTATGTCAGAGAGGACTCCATGCAGTTCAGATATTGCCTCATTTTTCTTGATGGCATTGATCAGTTGGGCGGAGTCCGATTCAAACCGGATGGATGCGAAACCTTTGTTCCTGCAGAAGAGTACCGCTTCACGTAAGGCAAGGCTTTCTGCCATTAGTGGGGAAGTTACATGTCCAATAGATTGCTTCATTCGGAGGATGGTCGATGTCGTCTGCATTGTCCATGCCAGTCCCGCTTTTCTATCTTCTTGCCGCCATGCCGCATCTGAGCGGATCACTACATCAGTTGTCTGGACATCCTCGTGCGCTTGGGGGGTTCGTGGAGAAGAGTCCTTCTCGATCTTTTGCATTTTGTCCCATTCTTTGGCCGCTTTGATTGCTGTAGATAGCGCTTCCGCCGGCGACGCCGAGCTTCCATTAAATACGAACCTATTGCGTTCTTTCCATAGTATCCAGATTATCCATGGAACTAAAGGGCTTGTAACCAGTCCCGTTGGTGGCAGGCAAGGTCTCAGACAGAGTACATTCCAAGCATTTTCTAAATCTACTATTCCTCTAACATCAATTCCTAAAACTAAGGGGGCATCATGCCATACCTGCTGTGCAAAGGGGCATTGAAAGA
>NC_027755.1:40654382-40687609 GCF_000695525.1 Brassica oleracea var. oleracea
TTATTAAACACACAAAAGAAAAACCACACAAGTAAAACAATAATATATATATGGATAGACATGGGACTTCCTCCCAAGTGAGCTTGTTTTAAGTCTCTAGCTTGACTTTGTGTGCTTGCTAATCATAAGTATCAAAAGGCTGAGCCAATGCACCTTTGGTCTTTCTCCTACAAGAACAAGAAACCAAGTGTGCAAAGAAACACACTACTGTCCATAGAAAATAGACAGATTTTTCCTCAAAGAGCTTCACTAAAGATATGATATGAGTTATGAAATGCTTCTTGAGGTTCAGATGATCATGAGAATCAAAAGCATTAGGTGGAAACACAAAATCAACTACAGGTTCAAGCGAGGTTTTAACAAAGTAGTCAACTCTATCTCCATCAATCAAATAATACACAATGTTCACATTCTCATGATAGTTTTCAGCATGGGGGTTTTCTATCTCAAGCAAGAGCTTATCCACATCAAGTTCATCCCCTAAATCAGCAAGTTCAAGAAGAGGTCTAGAATTCTCAAGCAGCAAAAAGTTGGACTCAAGATCAAATGAAGCACAAATATAGTTCTTGACAAAGCAAACTTCAATGTGATCTTTAGCAAGTTTTTCTACTCTCAATTCATCTAGTTTCCTAGTTTCACATATCAGATCAAGACATTCATTTATGAGCACAAGAGAATCAAGATCAGGGGCGCTATCCTCACCACAAGGCAAGCAAATTTCCTCAAGTTTAAGTTCTAAAGTAGAAATGCCTGTACCTGCCAGCTGGGGTGGTGGAACCCAATACATTATCTCATCAAAGGCACAAGCAGCATCAAACTCATACTGAGTAACATCTCTTCTTTCAAACTCTGCTCTATCCCTAATAAGGTGTATCCGGACCATTTGTGCTAGGTGTCTTATTGGCTTGCCCCAATACTCTTTCGTTCTCTGAAGCTGGTGTAACTCCACTCTCTGATCTGGTGTGAGTATGCGTATATCAAAGGGTGGTGGCTTCACATATGGCTGATCTTCAATGTGATCTTCAAATGTCTCTTCCTCTTCTTGTGGCTTCTCAGAGTAGCTTGAAGCCATCTCTACAAATAACAAAAGCTAGAAGAAGAGGTTAGTAGCTATACAAAAGCAAAACAAAGCATAAGAAAATAAAGCTTAATCTCAAGAAAGTTTGAAATCCTAATGACAAATCTACTTAGTTCCCCGGCAACGGCGCCAAATTGATTACGCGTTTAAGCACACACCAATTAACCTAATGTGCCAACAATACCACAATCGAATGGTATGTCATTGTAGCATTTTAGGATCGAATCCACAGAGAACTAGAGACTTATAACACCAAGAATACACAAACCTTCCTAATCTAAGCAAACAAGAAGATAGATGATTTGTAACAAACTAATATCCTAGAAATATAAACAAGGTGATCTCAAATCCAATCAAGAAATAAGTGCAAGAATTCAATCAAATACTAAGGAGAATCCATGGGTATTGGGAATTGACTTCAAGTAACTAAGATCCAATCTAGGTGACAAGCTTTCAATCAAAGTAATCTCTTAAGTCTAAACACAATTCTAGACAAGTCCTATGTCTAGGTAAATGCCCATTTGCTTAGAAATCATTAAACATCAAATGTCTTTGGCTTAATTCAATCAAGCAATCTTTAAGTTCAAGTTTAATAACTATCTAGCAATTTTAACATCAAGTGTCCTTGGCTAATCTCACTAGAGCTTAGTTGAGTTGATTCAAACACTTCATCTAATCATGTCTGATGAGAAGTGTTTAGAAATCAGGTTTAGAGTGATCAAGACGGCGCCAATTTGATAATAGGTTTTTTGCCTATTGCAAATGTTGTAGTATAGTGGGGTGAATGTCGAACCAGTCCTAGTGATGTGAATCAGTGAGAATACAAGTCATTTCTTAAGCTAAGCAGATTCAATAGTGGTGAGTGGCTGACAAGTAACAATAGAAAACAGAGCAATACAACAAGGTTTTAATCAATTTAAACAAGTGAATCCATGGGCTAAGGGAATTGACTTCAAGTAACTAAGATCCAATCTAGGTGACAAGCTTTCAATCAAAGTAATCTCTTAAGTCTAAACACAATTTTAGACAAGTCCTATGTCTAGGTAAATGTCCATTTGCTTAGAAATCATTAAACATCAAATGTCTTTGGCTTAATTCAATCAAGCAATCTTTAAGTTCAAGTTTAATAACTATCTAGCAATTTTAACATCAAGTGTCCTTGCGCTAGGATCCTTCAACGACTCATCTACATTCTTTGGGCATCAAAACACTCCTTGGGGCACAGAGTTCATCATGAAACTCCCTCCAACACCTGATAAGGACTAATGCATGGAAATACAACCTAAACATGTGTAAATGCTATTCCAAAAGACCAATGTGCACAAGAAAGGATAATTAAAACAATGTAAATATGCAAGATATCAAAAGAGCAGATGAATAATAGATTCAGATGTTCCACATCTTTTGCATTGAGGATCCACATCAATATGTCGTTCGACCAGCCTCTCTCCCACCGGTAGTGCTCTCTTGAGTGTTTTCCACGCAAAGGTCTTGACCTTTGGTGCTACTTTGAGGTTCCACACATTTTGATACCATCTGTTGTGGCCGCCCACACCTACTGCCTCCGCATTTTCCTCCTGAGCTGATGCGAAGTAGTAACCGGATTTAGTAGAATAGGTGCCTGACTTCGTGCCCAGCCATACTAGCTTATCTGGTGAATTTGATATGCTTGGTTTTATAGAGAGGATCTCCTGTTCATACTGTGGGAGAATTAGTCTAATCTTCTCGATGTCCCATTCACCATCCATGCTTACGCGCAAATCTGCAACTGTAAGGTCCACTAAAGCCTCCGGTGCTGGCCCATAAGGTCTCTTTTGCTTCATATGATCCAGCCAGGGTTGATACCATATGTTAATATCCTTTCCATTGCCCACTATCCATCCCAAGTTTTGGACTAAGAGGTCTCGGCCTGCCAAAACACTTCTCCAACCATGTGATATCGCGGCGCTATAGTCACAGCTAAGAATGTCTCCCTCTGGGTAGTACTTTCCTTTCAGTGTGCGGCATAGCAGGGAATTCGGGTTCTCAAACATCCTCCAGCTTAGCTTAGCAAGGGCTGCCTCATTGTACTTTTGAAAATCCCGGAAGCCTAAGCCCCCAAACGCCTTAGGTTTTGTTAATTCTGTCCATGCTATCCATGCCATTTTCTTCTTGCCCTTAGAGTCATCCCACCAGAAACGCGTAAGCGCAGATTGGATACGTTTGCAGAGCGAGACCGGGAGTAGGAAGTAGGTCATTACGTGCGATGGTGACGCTGATAGAACGCTTTGTATCAGAACCACCTTCCCAGCTGTAGACAGAAAACGTGTTGTCCAAGAGCTCGCTTTTTGCTTGATCTTGTCAACAATAGAGGTAAACAGGTCGCGTTTCCGTCTACCAAAATGCTCCGGGAGTCCTAAAGACTTCCCGACTCCTCCCTCCTTTTCTATATTCAGTATTGCCTTCACTGTGACTTTCAGCTCGGTTGGGGTCTTTTTTGAAAAAGTGATGGCTGATTTGTCCACATTAATAGCCTGCCCTGACGCCTCTCCATATCTGTTTAGGATGTCCTTGAGCTGTAATGCCGCCTGAGGCGATGCTCGGACAAAAAACATTGTGTCGTCCGCAAACAATAGGTGATTTACCCGGGGACACTCCCTCACAACCTTAATTCCTTTCAAACTACCCTCTTCTTGTGCTCTGTTACAAAGCCCCGAGAGGACTTCACTGCACATTATAAAAATGTACGGTGAGAGAGGATCTCCTTGACGGATACCTCTGCTCGGTACTACCATTCCTCTAGGCGAGCCGTTGATGAGGAAGGAGTATGTAACAGTCGAGATGCATTGCATGGTCATTTCAATCCAACGAGGGTGAAAACCTAGCTGTTGCAGCACAAGAGAGATGAAGTCCCATTCAAGCCTGTCATAGGCTTTGCTCATATCTGTTTTGACCGCCATTGAACACCTCTGTTCAGCCTTTGTCGTCTTCAAATAGTGGAGAACCTCGTGGGTTATCAGCACGTTATCTGATATTGCTCTTCCCGGCACAAAGGCTGATTAGTTCTCGGATATAAGGGACGATAAGATCGGCTGTAGTCTTCTCGTGAGAATTTTTGAGTATATTTTGTAGTAGATATTGCACAGCGCAATGGGTCGGTAATCAGCAACTCTCTGCGGGTTCTTTATTTTGGGGATGAGCCTGATATGGGTATCATTAATGTTATCCGGTAGCATATCCCTCTCGAAATAACGCTGAACCTCCGCTACTATGTCAGGGCCAATGTCCTGCCAGTGGGTTTGGTAGAAGGCAGCTGAGAAGCCATCCGGGCCCGGTGCCTTATCGGCATGGATGGAGAAGAGAGCAGCGCGGATCTCCTGCTCTGACGGTGTTGCTATCAGTTTCTCATTTTCCTCCTCCGAGACCATAGGTTTGAGGGCTTTGCGGACAGTCTCCTCCTTATTGTTCGCTGCGCCCATGGAGGTGAACTTATCATGGAAGTAATTCACTATCGCCTTGGATATTTCCTCCTCTTTATAGCACATTGTCCCCTCAGCATCTTCTATAACTGAGAAGCTGTTCTCTCTTTTACGCCCTTTTGTAGTAGCATGGAAAAACCCCGTATTGCGATCTCCAAGCCGTAGCCATAGCAAACGGCTCCTCTGTCTCCAATAAGCTTCTTCCGCACGGTAAGCCTCCTCCAACTTTGTGTTTATCTCCTGGATTAGCGAAGTATTATTGACCGGTGAGGTAAGAGCTTCTTCAAGTTCTGCTTTTTTCTCCTCTATGGTGAGTCTGCTGTTACGATGCTGGGTTTTATTCCATTCAGCAATGGCTGTCCGAGTAATCGCGATTCTATCTTTTACCATCGCCTGTCCAGAGCTCTGCCATGCTTCCTTGATTACCTCTTTCACCTCTTCATTATCATTTAATCTTCGATCATATCAGAAGAGTCCTTTTTGCCGTTTAGCCTCATGTTCAAAGAAGGAGAGTACTGGTTTGTGATCTGACCCTTCATAGTCGAGGTATTGGCATCAGGCAGTCGGGTAAATTTCCGCCCACAAGCTATTTGCCACTGTTCTATCCAGCCGGCAGCGAACCAGATGGTCCCCGCGCTTGCCTCTCTAGGATAGAGGATCACCAGAGTGGCGCAAATCAAACAGGTCTCCTTCTGAAAAGAAGGATCTTAGGTCTGTGAAAGATCCCTCCGGCCTCGCTGGTCCACCCAGTTTCTCGTCCTCATTGAGTATAAGTCATTAAAATCCCCTGCAGCAAACCATGGGGCCTCACGAGACGCAGCTAAGTTTAGGAGATGTTCCCATTGCATTCTCCTCTGTTTTCTATCACAATCTCCATGAATAAAAGAAGCGAAGAAGGTTTTCCCTTGGTATTCAATGAAGGTGTCTATCAGATTTGCATTAGAATACATTACATCAATCTTGATTTTTGAGTTCCAAAACAGAGCTAAGCCTCCAGCTCCATGCCCTTTAAGAGGGAAAATATGGTGCGATTCATATCCAAGTTGCTCTAGTTTCTTCAGCACAAAAGCAGTGGGGTTTTTACACAAAGTTGGTTTAATATCTTTTATTTGCATCCGAAACAAAGGACGTAACTCATGTGACAATTTACACAGCCTTCGCAGGAAGTCTTAGCATGGGCTGTGCGGATATAAGTTTATTTTTTTGCCTCATTTTTTCCAAGGAAGCTTAGAGTATGGGAAACCCATACTATAAGAGTATCTCCATCAGACATTCAAATTTTGAGATTTTTGACTTTACTTCAAACCTTCAAACTTACAAACTTTAAGGTTATGTATAAATAGTTAAACATTATTCAAAACACTATTTACTTTTCATTTTATCCTATAATTATGTAATTTATATATAATTTTATTAATACTAATTTTTATATCGCTTTAATCCTTATAATTATAATTTACTTAATATTCAAATATTTATCTATTATTACTATGTAAAAATTATAATTATCTTTAAAAAAATCAGAATTATTAATTTAAAATAATAGTATGTAAAGTATAAATATTATGTATACGCAATTAGACAATTTTGTAATTACTGTTCTCTCTGGTTGATGTATTCTTTTGTTAAAAAATAAAAATATCCTCATTTGGTGAAATAAAAATATCCATATATGAGTTAAAATATTGTATCTTAAATTTAATGTATTTATTATATATTTATACAATTTTAACCCTTATAACTAATTATTATTAAATTTGAGGATTAAAATGTAAAATACAAAAAAGTTAAAGATATATTTGAAGTTTTTTTTGTTAGAGCCACATGCCCTCAAATCTTTATATTGAAGATCAACCATCTTTAAAGTGATGATTCTTGTTGAAGATGTTCTAAGAGGGCAGATGACTTTTCTCATGACACCAGTTTAGAACCAATTTAAATCACAGAACTTAACATTCACATCCAAAAAAAAAGTGTGACTATATTTGATGAACTTATGTGATTGCCATTATTGCGAACGTCTATATAGGTGATAAAATATTGATAAATGTGACTTTGAGTCAACAAAATGTTGTTTTGAATGAGAAAATGTCATTTATGTGGGCTGATTGAAACTCAAATGATTTGTCTGCTTCAATTTTGGTTTTGTCTCTTAGATTTTGTGAGATTTTTTTTTTGTATTTGATCATTCAAACAAGAATAGAATTGTCAGATATTTTCCGCTTGGAATAGATTGTTGAAGATTAAAAGTTGATTGGTAACTAAAGAGGATGGTAAAGGCAGATGATGGAAGAGAAGACAAAAAGATGATGCAGCCGACGAATGTGAACGTGTGTAACACACATGACAAGCAAGATAATATTATTTTCAAGTTTGACAGATTGCATTTAGTATTAATATAATTATTTTGACGTTTAAAACATAGTATTGGTTTGAAAATACTATTTTACTACTGAAAAACAGAGCTTAATTGAAAAAGTCAATGGCTTTCCAGAGAGCAAAATATACACCTGGCAACTTTATGATCATTTCAAATTTTTTGAGTTAACATGCATTAACAACCTAAGAATTAAATATTTAAGCATCAAATAAGAATGAGAAAGATCGTGGAGGCCTGCAATGTTCGTCAAATTCTACCAAGAAACAGAGGATATTTTCTTTATTATTTTGGTTAAAGGAAACATATTAATATTGCAAATGGGTAATTATCTAATTTGGCAATGGAATTTTTCAACATGCCCTCCAATGATATCTATAAAATGATCAGAGACTTTCTCCTTTCTCTTCATCCCTAAACTCGAACTAATACTCAACAAAGAAGAGAGACAACAATGGCGCTCAAGAACTTACTTGCCCTTGTGGTTCTTCTTGGCGTTGTTGGAGTTTCCTTTGGCGGTGATCTATACGAAGGCTACTACCGCTACAACAACTGTCCACAAATGGAAGACATTGTCCGCGATGTCACATATCACTATATCTATAAGGACCCAACTCTTGCTGCTGCGCTTCTGAGGATGCATTTTCACGACTGTTTTGTCAGAGTAAGTGAGGAGTCATGGGTGGATAGACTCACACCCAATCCTTTTTATCGTAGTGTTTGTTTATGAATAAGAGACCGCACCAAATATTTTCTTTTTTTTTATTCATGTGCATTAATAGGGATGTGATGGTTCTGTTCTTATTAAATCACCAAACAATGATGCGGAAAGAGATGCTGTCCCCAACTTGTCACTGAGAGGCTACGAAGTGGTCGACACTGTCAAGTCAGTGCTTGAGAGCGTGAGCGAGTGTCGTGGTGTTGTTTCTTGCGCTGATATTCTTGCCTTGGTCGCTAGAGACGCTGTTTTAGCGGTAACATTCTGTATTCTACTTGATATTCTCGTCCCAAAACCCATAGCCGGTTCTTGACATAACCAAATAAAGCATTCGCCGTAAACCTAATTACAAAATTTAAGACTATTATACGTCGTCGCATAGTCTCCAAATTTTTGATTCTTTTAATAAAAACTAGAGGTTGACCCGTGGTTTCTTTTAATAAAAATGTTTATTACCTCGAAAACCAAGCCCAGCTAAAACCATAACATTGTTGTACGTACTAACGTATTTTGCTAATTCATTGGTTTTTCTTTATTTGTTAGATAAATGGACCGTGGTGGTCTGTTCCATTGGGGCGGAAGGACGGGCGCGTCTCGAATATTTCCGAGGTTAATTTACCATCTCCTTTTGCCAACGTAACGACACTGAAGAAGAACTTCGCCGACAAGGGTCTTAACAGTAAAGACCTCGTCGTCCTCTCAGGTATTTCTACGCAAATCTTTAGGGCTCTTAAGGATATGATAAGCTGACTATAGATGATTTCTTGAGCAGGGGCTCACACCATTGGTGTATCGTCTTGCGGTCTCATCAGCAGTCGTATCTATAACTTCACGGGCAAAGGCGATTCTGACCCAGCGATGGACAAAAACTACGTTGAGGAACTGAAGAAAAGGTGCCCGCCAACAGATGTTACGACCAGCGTGGATATGGACCCAACGAGTGCCCATAAATTTGACTCTCACTACTTTAACACTGTGTATCAGAAGAAGGGTTTGTTCATATCTGATTCAACACTTCTGAATGACATTGACACCAACTTCTACATTCAGATGCAGGCTGTGTTAAATCTGAATACCTTCAACAGCGATTTCTCCAAGTCAATGGTTAAACTCGGTTACGTCGAGATTCTTACCGGGGATCAGGGTGAGATCAGAAACTTCTGCGATCGCGTTAACTAATTATTGGATGGTTTTCGGTGTTCCTCGGATGATTGAAACCCTAAAATGTTTTCTGCTTATTATTATCTTCTTCTTCTTTTTTTGTCTTCATCAAGTCTTTTTTCGACGGAAGTTCTTTGTGTTGGAATCAATGTTCAGAGATTTTCTGATCATTGATGTTCTAAAACGCTATCTGCTTGCTTTGTTCTTTATTTCTTTCATCAAGTCGTTTTTCCAAGGACGTTTGTTGTTTTTTGAGTTTCGGAATAAGTCATGTATTTCTTCCTTTCATTAATGTTATCTCTGTTTGACTTTGATAAAAGCGATATACTTACGATAATTTTTATTAGAAACTGAACTCGAATCAAATAGAGCCAAACCACGTATCTTACACAATGGTTTCCCAGTTACAACCTTTTATTTACATCCAAAAAGGACTTAACACAAGTGACATTTAACACAGCCTTCACACGAGAAAGATTTGGAACCATGGTAAACTCATAAGGAAAGATCATTGGCTTTACTAAGAGGCAAAATTGCTTTTCTCATGACGCCTGTTTAGAACCAACCTGATGGAGGGAAAATGTAATATTTGGCTAAAAGGATTTAATCTATGTAATATTTTTCTTTTTTTTCTTGAAATAGGACTTACTAATATTTGTAATCTTTAACTAAAAATATTTAATATTTTGTTATAAAAAATGACTTGATATGATAAATCAATGAGAAAAAGTAGGTACATTGTCATGTATTTTGTTAAAGAACATTGTAATATATTGAATGAAAGGCTTGTGGTTGTTTATAGCGAAATGATTAAGCAACTTATAAAAAGGACATGAATATTCAAAAGAAACATGAGATTCCAAAACATCATACAAAGAAAAATGAAATACTCTTGTCTGAAAACAGACTTGAAGGAAGGAAAAAAACATACAAACCAAAGAATTATTGAGAGAATTATGAATCAATCATCAAAAGAGAGAGCTCGTATATTATGTTGATGAAACTCAGTTCACGAAGGCACATTTCCTCCTGATCTCACCCTTGTTCACAGTGAGGATTTCGACAAAGCCAAGTTTAAACATTGACTCAGAGAAATCTTTGTTGAATGAGGATCCAGCAGTAGCAACTTGTGTGTCAATGTACTTTTTGGTGTCAGGGTCATCAAGAAGTGTTGAGTCAGATGTGAACAAACCCTTCTTCTGAGCAACAATGTTGAAGTAGTGAGAGTCAAATTTCTTGACACTCCCTGGGTCCATCTCAACTGAGGTCCTGAAATCAGTTGGCTTGCACCTTTTCTTCAATGCCCTAACGTAGCTAGGGTTCATTGAAGGGTCAAAATCACCTTTCCCGGTGAAGTTGTAGATACGGCTGTTGATGAGACCGCAGTTAGAGATTCCAATGGTGTGAGCTCCTGCGTAAGAAATCATTATAATTCAGCTTATCTGGTAATATCATGTTGTCAACTTTCAGAAAAATGTACATACATACCTGAGAGAACAACAAGGTCTTTAGTGTTAAGACCCTTGTCGAAGAAGTTCTTTTTCAGTGCAGCTATTCCGGCGAATGGAGATGGTAAATTAACTTCAGATTTTCTTGAGATGCGTCCATCCCTTCTGCCCAATGGAACCGGCCACCATGGTCCGTTAATCTGTGAAAAAAAAGCATTAAAGCTAAGTTATATAGTACTCTTATTTCAAAGAAGTCAGTGCAAAAAATGTTACCACTAGGACAGCGTCTCTGGCGACTAAGGCAAGAACATCAGCGCAAGAAACCAAACCGGGACACTTCTTCTCTAACGCTGCCTTGGCAGCATCGACCACTTCGTAGCCTCTAACAGACAAGTTAGGGATAGCGTCTCTTTCGGCATCCTTGTTTGGTGATTTCAAAAGAATGGAACCATCACATCCCTATATGGATCATATCAGGTGTTAGCATTGTTCTTCGTATATACATTGTTATAATAAAAATAAAAAGAAGTGAAGTAAGCTTACTCTGACGAAACAATCATGAAAATACATCCTTAGAAGCGCTGCGGCAAGGCTTGGCTGGCGAGAAACATATTGAACTGTGGTGCGACGGACAATGTTTTCTACATCAGGACACCTGTGTTTGTAGTAGTTAAGGTCAAGACCCTTCGAATTAGCAACTGAAACTCCAAGAACGCTCAAAAGAACCGCAAGGACAAGAAGGTTTTTGATCGCCATTACTCTCTCTCTCTCTCCTTTCTTAGCTCGCTTGCTTTGTTGAGTATTGCCAAAGAAAGGTAAGAAAGAGTTTGGAGATGAAGATGAAGGAGAGACTCCTAGGCGTTTTATAGATTATCCAGAGACATTGAAAACGTCCATGGAGAAGTGTCAAGTGGGATTTAGTTAAACCCGTTTGCAGTATTCCTCTATTTCTTAATATAGATTTGAAAAACATAGGAGGAGGACATTGCACGGACTCCACTATCTTTTCTATTTTTGTTTGTGGTTGAATATAAAATTTTCACAAAAACAAGAACAAGTCAAAATCATGCAACGACTAAGAAGTGTTCAAATCATCTTCTGCTCTTTGAAAAGCTATTGACTTTGGACAACATGTAGTTAGGAGGAGTTATTTTATTGTCCTTAGCTCTCAGAGCTGAAAAATACTTATCGTATGTGGAATCCACGTTCTTACATTATATAGAAAATCTTCCAAGTTGCTATATTTAGTAATTGGAAACTCATATGGCTCAATGTATTGCACTCTCTTGTGGGACAATTAACAACCTAAAGACTGTCCGGAACCTTCTAATTGTGATTGTGGATCCTTTCTATAAAATATGATGGGTCTTGTGGCCCATCTAGAAAGCAGAAAACAAAATTAACCACGATTTTTTAATTTATTTCAAAACCATCCTTTTTCCAACAACCAAAAATTATCTAAATCCAAAAAACATTCTACCCGTTTGATTGACAAGAATGATGCTGCAAGGAAAAAAGAGAGATATAAACCATTATGGCTTTCTTAATATAATTTTTTGGGTAAATCTTAGATCATATTTCCATTTTTCAAAAGACATGTATATGAGCATATATATGTGAGAATTGTCTATTTTACCACGCTGAAAAATTAATATAGCATAACACCAAAACTGTAAACATGTTCACACGATGAGCAAAACATCGATAGCCTCAGTGCAAAATTCAAACGATCTATTATATTTGTCATGATCGCTTCCAACATCTATTACGTATCATTTTTTCTGCGCTGAGCTTATACCAGTTTTTGTATATGTATATGTAGCAGTTCTTTTGAATTTAATTTGGGCGGGCTTTGTGGTCCAGTGGACGGGCCTTGGATGCAAATACATTCTGGATTCGATCCTCCTGCTGCGAAAACTAAGTCACATTGTTCTATTCACCACGGCTGCGGATAAATCCGTATGAAAATCCGGGAGAGGGTCTCTCGTGGACTGCACCTCCCACCCGGAGATTAGTCATGTGTCTTTAACAAACTCGGGTTTAACCCCTCCTAGAATTTAACATTTATAAAAGTAACAGGAAAAAAAAAACGCAAATGTTAGGCATTGAATTATTAGTTTTTGTTAGTAGGGGAGTACGTAGGAAGAGGAGGTTAAGTGCAAGAGAGGCATGAGAGCAGTAAATGGGCCAAGCCATGCAGCCTCTGTGTTAACATTTAATGCGAAGAAACTACTCGCCACCCTATCATCATATATGTTCAGCTCCATCTATATACGCATGATACAAATCAGAAAATTAGCTATAGTATTTGTCTTGGTAAGTTTATATATTTAATCTCGTTTGACATGGAAAATGAGCGTAAACTTGTGGGTAATAGCTTACTGCCTACTGGATAATGAAGTAAATACGCAGTATCTTTATTTATTTTCGCGTGATAAAGAGCGTAACTACATATGAATGCATGAGTTAAAATTATAAATTATTACTTTTTAATGGGTCCGATGATTTCTATTTAAAGAGCATAACTAGTTTAATTTATGTTATAAATAAATATTTAATCCCTTGTCCTAAAATTTATTAATTAAATAAGATATTCCGATTGTAACATTATCTATCTCCGTTCGATCGCGCTCTCTCTCTAAAAGCGTGTAGGATAATTACGTGTCCCTCTCTCACCATTTAATTTCATCGCACCCTCTCAATACCCTCTGCCATTACTTCTCTCTCACTTTCCTCTCTCTCTCTAAGATTTGTACCTACCTTTCAAACACTTTGCCAAAAACCGCTTCACAAACCATCACTGGTTTTTCGACAAACAAAACTCAGATCAGACATCGATATCGATTCACTCCTCTCTCTCCCTCTAGGGTTTCTTCGCTTCTTCCTCGCAGTGTATGTTTCGATCACCTCACCATTTCTCGGGTGATATTTAGTTAGTTTATCGTAATATTTGAATATAGTCTTTCTTTTTTTAATTTGTCTAACGGATTGGATCATTCCACTAAAATTTATTGGCCTCTTCATAAGACTATCATTTTCATGATGATTTTACAATCAAATATATCGCGTGTGTGTTGATTGTTTAGAGTTAGTCATTTATTTTCTGTCTTAATTTTCATTCTTTAACATTAATTGATTACTAAATTATTGTTTTAAAGATGAAATACGCCTAATATTATTGCAATTCATCTCTTATCTTGTTTTCTGGCTTTCTAATATCTGTTTTTTAGTTAATTTCTGCATATGAATTTCTCAAGACAACATTAAAGAGGAAGAATTAAGGTTAAAGGTTTGTATTCTCTTTGTATATTCTTCTTTATACCCACTGTTTATACCATACGTATGTTATCATATATAAAACGTGTATATACATCATATGCATACATATATTTATCACTTATGTGCAAAATAAAAATGTTATATATAAACGATGATGATACTAAAAAATAGCTGGAGAAATTCAATAAATCACCCAGGCCTTATGTCACGTTGGCTGTAAGTTGTATAATAACTTCTTTGTTGGTCCCTCGCACCGTGCACATAATAATATTTTTCATTTCAGGTTCTTAAAAAATTGCAAAAAGAGTTTTTTATTTGAACAAAAATTTCAAAAACATGCTAGTGATTACAATATGCTTGCTAACAAATGAGTCCAAAATTTCTCTTTTCGTCTTCTCTTTCCTCTCTCCTAAATAATCAATATGCTATTAGAAAAATGGAATTTAAATGGTTTACTCTAAATCAAATATCAGAAATCATTATACATCAAGATTACTATTTGAGTTATTAAACTACTACATACAATTCTTAGTCCGTTTTAAATTTTAAATTTTAACCTGCTGGTTAGTTTTTTTTCTAGAAGGCAAAAAAAAATAGGGAGGTTTAAATAATTTGGAATTTGTGAAATTCATTCTTTTTGGTTGGTTATTTAATAGCATATTAATATATGAGTGTGATGTTTTTTTTTTTGTTTTTTTTTCTGAAAGGCTCTTCTTTCTTTTGCTTTCAATTAGTGGGTCCTTTGTTTCCTACAAGCATCTGCAATTTCTTCGTTTTTCAATTTGCCTATATCCTTTTGTAACATCTTCAAGAGGAAGATAGAAAACTCCAAAGTATTATAATTGTTCACGTGGATAAAGTATTGCCATACGTTTTTCACAACCTTGGTGAAATTTATCTTCTTCTTGACTTGACTCGACTCAACTCGACTCGTACGTAAGAAGAAACCCTAATTATTTGACATCTCACAAAACTTTCTACTCCTTTTGTTTTTTTATAGGGTTTGCTTTCAGTTTCCAGCATAAGAAACACGATGTTCGAGCCAAATATGTTGCTTGCAGCTATGAACAACGAAGATAGCAATAACCACAACTACAACCATGAAGTCAACAACAATAATGAAGGATTTCTTCGGGACGATGAATTCGACAGTGCGAATACTAAATCGGGAAGTGAGAATCAAGAAGGAGGATCCGGAAACGATCAAGATCCTCATCATCCTAATAAGAAGAAACGATATCATAGACACACCCAACTTCAGATCCAGGAGATGGAAGCGTATATGCATATTATTCACTCATAAATTTCATGTTTACATATTCCAAAAAAAAACTTTTTCATTTTTAACAATTAATTTAATATTATTATTTTGGTTGATAAATAGATTCTTCAAAGAGTGTCCTCACCCGGATGACAAGCAAAGGAAACAACTGAGCCGTGAATTGGGTTTGGAACCTCTTCAGGTCAAGTTCTGGTTCCAGAACAAACGCACCCAAATGAAGGTATATATACACTCTTATGTCCACATACATTTCTGGATATATATCAGATAATTTTTATGTATATATATTGAAAAGCTTATGTTTATGCTTAGACGTCAGACCTATGCATCTAATCTCAATCACATTCATTTTAGTATATAATTAGGGAATATCATGATATATAGTATAGGCCTAATTAACGAATGAGAAAATCTTTGGTGGTTGATATAGAATTTACTACATTGATTCTGGTAGAACTTTGGCAGATTTTGAAATGTAGTTAGTTAAAACAATTGACTTTTTTTTGGTTCACCAAACAATTGACTTTTATATACTTTTTCTCAAGTACTTTTGAAAAGTTTTTCTTTAGCCAAACTATATCCTTGGCGTATTCAGCCATATAAAGCTCTTGAGTTAAAATTAAAAAACTTGCTCATTTAGTAACTAAGTTAGAACCATAATTCATAGTTTGAGACGTTTTGGACTCATGTGCTTACGTTATGCAAATATGGGGAAACACATTACGTGTACACAAGCGTATTATGTATGTATAATACCACCTATACTTTTCCTCTTTTAGTAAAAATCATTTGTTGCTTCGTTTTACTCAAATTAGAAACTATAGTTTTCTCATTTAATTAAATATGATTAACAGCAACAAAACAAAGAAAAAACCAATTAAATATATAAAAATTATTATGGAGACAACAGAAAATGAATTTATTCTCGCATGCAGAATCACCACGAGCGACATGAGAACTCGCATCTTCGGGCGGAAAACGAGAAGCTTCGAGGAGACAACCTTAGATATCGAGAGGCTCTTGCAAATGCTTCATGTCCTAATTGTGGTGGTCCAACTGCTATTGGAGAAATGTCCTTCGACGAACACCAACTTCGTCTTGAAAATTCTCGGTTAAGAGAAGAGGTATATATGTACATTATACGTAGAGTAATCAAGAACTGAAGAATTTACTTTTCAAGAAAAGTTATAAAAACATATCTCTGTGACAATATAAATAATCTTAAAGACATATTATCTTACAGAACTGAAGAGTAATAACGTTAGTTCTTTTTGTGACACAAAACTTATATATATTAAACATGTTATCTTCTTGTTTTGTCATCTAGATCGATCGAATATCAGCCATCGCAGCCAAGTACGTAGGCAAGCCAGTCTCAAACTATCCTCTCATGTCTCCACCTCCTCTTCCACCACGTCCTCTAGAACTCGCCATGGGAAATTTTGGAGGAGATGTTTATGGAAACAACCCAACAGATCAGTTCAAGTCCATCATTGCACCAACAGAATCTGACAAACCGGTGATCATCGACTTAGCCGTGGCTGCAATGGAAGAGCTCATGAGGATGGTTCAAGTGGACGAGCCTTTGTGGAATAGTTTGGTTTTAGACGAAGAAGAATATGCACGTACGTTTCCTAGAGGAATCGGACCTAAACCAGCTGGATTTAGATCCGAAGCCTCACGAGAAAGCGCCGTTGTGATCATGAATCATATTAGCATTGTTGAGATTCTCATGGATGTGGTAATAATCATTTTCATTTGGCATATTAAAAGCATTCTTCTATATGTAAGAGTTTATAACATTGATATTGTAATGCAGAATCAATGGTCAATGGTTTTTGCGGGGATGGTTTCTAGAGCGATGACGTTAGCTGTTTTATCGACTGGAGTTGCAGGAAACTATAATGGAGCTCTTCAAGTGGTAAACTTTGTGTCTTAACTCTCTTGTAATAATGTAAACCTAATACTAAACAAAGACTTGGAACTCAAGTAACCACTCTGTTTTGTCAGATGACTGCAGAGTTTCAAGTCCCAACACCGTTAGTACCGACCAGGGAGACTTATTTCGCACGGTACTGTAAACAACAAGCAGATGGTTCGTGGGCGGTTGTGGATATTTCCTTGGATAGTCTTCAGCCAAATCCACCGGTTAGATGCAGGCGGCGAGCTTCAGGGTGTTTGATTCAAGAAATGCCTAATGGATACTCCAAGGTGACTTGGGTGGAACATGTGGAAGTTGATGACAGAGGAGTTCATGACTTATATAAGCACATGGTTAGTACTGGTCATGCCTTTGGTGCTAAACGCTGGGTAGCTATTCTTGACCGGCAATGCGAGAGGTTAGCTAGTGTCATGGCTACAAACATTTCATCAGGAGAAGTTGGCGGTATAAACTTATTCCTTGTTTCACACGTATTCTCTCGGAATCAATTTGGAAGCAGAATTATAGTTTACTATATTGATGAATGTGCAGTGATAACTAACCAAGAAGGGAGGAGGAGTATGCTGAAACTGGCGGAGCGGATGGTTATAAGCTTTTGTGCAGGAGTGAGTGCTTCAACGGCTCACACGTGGACTACATTGTCTGGTACAGGAGCTGAAGATGTTAGAGTGATGACTAGAAAGAGTGTGGATGATCCAGGAAGGCCTCCTGGTATTGTCCTTAGTGCAGCTACTTCATTTGGGATCCCTGTTCCTCCAAAGAGAGTTTTTGATTTCCTTAGAGATGAGAATTCAAGAAATGAGGTAACCCTTTTAGTTACTAATTAAAGTTTTCAACAGAATAGTTATAAATAAATAAATTTAAGTACAAACCAAATGAAAATCAAATATAAAATTAATATTTAATTTTAAATATTTGTTACTATGAAATATAAAAAAATAATAAATAAATTATATTTGTATGATGTAAAATACAAAATTAATTAATAAAACTAGTTTTTGATAACAAATTACAAACAAACTCGGTTTTTATCCACCCAACCCGGATTTGTTCCGGGTTCACGGTTTAATCCGGTCTGAGCGCCAGTTCAGTCTGATTTTAAAACACTGGTTTTAATGAATCTTTGTGAGACATTGCGCAGTGGGATATTCTGTCAAATGGAGGAGTTGTTCAAGAGATGGCACATATTGCCAATGGGAGAGATACAGGAAACTGTGTTTCCCTCCTAAGGGTAAATGTGAGTATATATGTAAAACTCTTGTTATAACTTATCTGATCAAGGCTAAAACTTTTGAATGTTTATTTATATCACAGAGTGCAAACTCTAGCCAGAGCAACATGCTGATCCTACAAGAGAGTTGCACTGACCCTACAGCTTCCTTTGTTATATATGCTCCAGTGGATATTGTAGCGATGAACATAGTGCTTAATGGAGGTGATCCAGACTATGTCGCTCTTCTTCCATCAGGTTTTGCTATTCTTCCTGATGGTAATGCCAACGGTGGAGGAGAAGGAGGGTCGCTGTTGACAGTTGCTTTTCAGATTCTTGTTGACTCGGTTCCCACGGCTAAGCTGTCTCTTGGATCTGTTGCAACTGTTAACAATTTGATTGCTTGCACGGTTGAGAGGATCAAAGCTTCTATGTCTTGTGAGACTGCTTGAAGAAACACAGAGAGGATGGTTAGGTTTGAAGAGAAGTTTTTTGGTGTTGAAAGGGGAGGAGTCAAGAGCGAACCTTACAAGATATACCATTGAGTAAGGTTATGTGTTGTAGTGTTAAGTTTTGCTCTGCTTATTTGTTGAAACTATAAGCAGTGAAAAAAAACTTTTTACTTGAGAGTGACAATGCAAAATGGTTTAAAGAGGTTCGGGAATTGACTTCCCTTGCAACATACTTTGGTCAGAGATACTTTTCATCTTTTTTTTTGTGTCACAGTTGTGTTTCTTCTTTCTAAAGCTTGTTGTTAGATGGGTCTTAATCAAGAATTTGAAGTTTGTATTCTTTTGGGTTTAATTTTGTTTATATTCAAAGTAGTTTCTGCTGCTTTTTCACTTTTTATTGTCTTTCTTTTGTTTTGTTAGGCTGCTGAAGTAACCAAAAATCTCACACTTTAGGTTACCTTTGGTTATGGTTTCAGCTTAAACCGCACCAAAGATGGACATGAATCCCAACCATGAATCTGATACCAACCAAAGAAAACTATAAATAATGTTGGTGACAGAGCATTAGATTGTTAGCAAAAAAAAAAAAAAAAGACAGAGCATTAGCTTGGACAGAACTACAAAATATCAAATACAATGTGACACAGAAAGAGATTAGAAAAAAAAGACTTATCAAATGAGAAAAATCACTTTCAAACAAGCAATCTGAATAACAATCTATTATATACATTCCCTGAACATATCATTTCCTCAAGCGCAACAGCCTATTATAAAGATTCACAAAAATAATATGAGAAAAAAAAAGATACAACAAACAAAGCACATACAGAAGATGTAACTGTTTTTTTAACTGTTGGTCTACTTAACCGAACTAACAAACCGTTACGAAATCTCCGGTTCGGACAAGTCGTTTTTCCGGTTCAATAAAATGATAGTAGTTGATTTCAATTTGCGCAACATCTGAGCAAAGAGGAAGAGAAAGGATGAGCGAGACGAGACCAGTGCCGAGGAGAGAGAGTCCGTGGGGTTTACCCGAAGGCCACCGTGAGCCCAAAGCTCACCGCTGCAACGATCGTGTCGAGGACGTCGTCCAGGTTCTCTCAAACCTTTTCCTTCTTTCCTTTCGTTAAAGTTACGATTTTTTATCCTTCTTCTAGTTCGATAAGCCTTTTGGATCTCTCAATTTAGGATTTTTTTAAGGGTGATATGGTCAATGTGATCCATTTTGCCTTCTATGAATCTGTAATCTTCAATTTCATTTGTTGAAGCTTGTAGCAACTATTGGAATTGTTGTGATCTTTACATAGTGTTTTTATGCATTAAAGGAATTGAATTTGCTTAGCCATTGAACATGATTCTTGCAAATTCTCGTGTATATGCTATAGCATTTAGTAAAAATTTTGGCAGGCGTTTTTCGAGGGGAACCCGTTTAAGACAGTTCCAGGACCTTTTAAACTGTTCTACCGTTGCATGCGCTCTAAGCCAGGGTAATGTGCTCAGTTTCATACTCTTACCATCAAAGTGAAGTTGTTGATCATAAAGTCTCTACCTTTAAGCCTTTCTTCTTCGCGCTTAATCATTAGGCTCTGAACCATTCATCTTGTTTATTTCAGAGAGGAACCAACAGAGCCATTCACCTACCTTGACCTGGAACCTCCAAAGAGACCAGTAAAACTTGAGGAAAAGTGAAAGCCCACTCCTTTTTTCTTTCTTTGCAACTTTTTAACTGAGCATGTAAGCGCTTAGACTGTGGTTTTTTAAGCTTCCCTTCAACATGTATCACCAGCATCTTCTTGTTTTGTCATAATGCCAATAAAATTGATACTTGGAGTTCCCTTTCAGTTTTATCTTCTTTTAATTATGTTCACTTGCAATAAGATTTACAGTTTGTCTCTGGTTTTTGGTTCCTTGAACTTTGCTATTACAAAAATCTTATGACAGTTTTATCTACCCCCTAAGTATGTTAACAGACATTTATATGAATCGCTGAACTCTTATCTGTTTCAAGGAATGTCACTACGTTGTGAATGTGAACTCCCAGCTCCACTTTGGCTACTCTTGAGTTTCTTGCTACTCTTTTGTTTCAGCATCTCCTTGATCTCTGCCTCCTTTGTATCCACAACTTTAATCAACTCCTTGAAACTCGGCGTTCGTAAACCTCTCCCTGATCCAGATGCCTCAGTCACTTCACACGCCCTTTCCTCTTCGTCCCCACTATCTGGCAACAACCTCTGGTACTGCCAGAAAACCCTCCAGAAGAAGATAGTAAGTGCCACGAAGCAAGTGACACCGCAGATAAGAAACAGTCCCCAGAAACTCTTGAGCGAAAGCTCAGAGTTCTCCCCGTTCGATATCTGCATCGAGCATTCGTGCTTGTAGTTAAGCCACTTCCTGTGTATCTTCTCACGCTCCCCTTCTTCGGAGAGCTGCAGGATAGCAGTAGACATGTCTACAGCTAAAGGGGAGTCTCTCTGGAATGCGAAACCCCAGCCTGTGCGTGTGAACACTTGTCCCACTGTACGGTACTTGCAGTTACTGTTTGTCAAAAGGACTTCTATGTAAGGAAGCTCGTCTACAATGGCTGCTACTCCGCCGGCTTTGGGACCGAGTTGGAGAGCAGAGAGGTAGTGTTCTTCGTCTCTTAGTGGAACAATCCTATGAGGAGATATGTTGAGTTCGTTGACAAGATAGTTTCTAGCAAAAGTGCCGTCTTGAACACCTATTGGTTCTTTGCTTTGTATTAAGCTATCTATTCCTTCAATCCGAGATGTGAGCTGTTGAACGGTTAGGATCGAAGTTAGACTAGCTGTGTAGCTTGAGTTGATGATGAGAACCACGAATAGCCATATGATTAACACCAGCCTCCCTAATGTGCTCACCGTTTTCTCCCCTGAAAGATCAAAAGCAATGTAAGCTCCAGTGTTGAATCCACTGATCTTCTTGCAAGTGTATACTTACTATGAGAGAAGAACATGGTGGAGAAGCTAAACCAGAAGACGGTGATGAGCTGACGCCTAGGAGGGCCTCTAAACTCATGGTTGAATCTGTGTTCAAGAATCCAGACGATAGCTCCCACAAAGAGAAAGAAAGCTCCAGTGACAGCCCACATCTCTACAGTGAATGGTTTCAGGAATGACCAAGGACTAGACTTGGCCGCCTTAACCGGAGCCACCACCACAAGCCCTGATTCTATAAACGGCTGTGTGAAATCCACAAACCTTGTCCTGTTTGTAGTAATGGTAATATCTCCTACAGCTACATCAAAGTTCTGCAGGCAAAGAAAAGAAAAAAAGACAGGTTAGGCTTGGGCACATTTATCCGGAACCAAAAAAACTGAACCGAGGTTCGGTTCGGGATTGGATCCTATCAATTACCTAAGCTGATCCTATATCTTTTGAACCAAAAAACCAAACCGAACCGAATTTTCTAAATACCAAAACGGATCTTAAACCTGTAAACCAAAGAACCAAAAAAACCGAACCAGCACCGAAACAAGAATTGAATGTCCAAGGCTAATAGCTACTCACATCTGCAACAACTTCATTGATTAGATTGTCATAAGAAGGATTCTTCTTCCCATCTCCATACAGTATATAGTTTCTTGGAACAGGATAAGGAAGCAACTCTAACACAGCTTCAAAGACATCAACACAAAAGCCTCTAACACCAGGCGGATTCTTATCCTTAGAGACATAATCTTTATAGCTCACACGGTTAGGCACCGCGATTTTCAACGGCTTTCCGTTGTTAGGAAACACCCAGCCGCGAGGAGGCTTAGTCACTTCACCTGGCCATATGATTCCATAAAGACGCTGGTTGGCTGTAGACGTGTTTGGAGGCTTAGAGTACAATGTCTCTGGAGTCACCACTGAGAGACCTGAATGATTAGACCAGTAACCCACTCTCCGCGGACCTGTGCCTGCTATGTTAAGGACTTCGTAAGCCGGGTTTACTCTGTTTCTCTCTGCATCAAACTGGATTCGTCCTGTCAAGCCAGTATAATTCATCCCAAGAATGATCTTTAAAAGCTTCTCCCCTTCATTGAACACACTTAGCGCTGATAACTGAATGCTGCTATCACTTGTTTTGGTCAGGTTCTGATCGTTGGAGAATGTTACTGTATTGTGTTCTTTAAAGAAAACATCGAGAGCACGAGCGAGCAACCAAATGGAATCATAAGCATACAATGCATATGAGTTGAAGCCATTCTTCCATCTCCCTTTAAGCTCTCTTTTCATACTACTCTCGGGTGTGTAATGGCGAAAAGTGACCACTCCTTGCAAGAGATCCATTGTTTCAGAGTCCACAGGCTCCATGGAGTCCAAAGATGTTGGTAGCCAGTCCGTTGCGATCCAAACGTAACCGTTCCCCATCATTCCAAGCGACTTAGCCACCGAGAAAACGTTTAAACCAGAGTCAGGATTCACATGGACAACGTAAACACGAGAAGCCTTCAGGTTAACAGAGACCAAAAGGCTTTCTATGGAAGTGGAGTCTGCGCCGGGCGTGATCGCAGCTTTGTAAGAGATCTTGGAGCGTTTCTTGGCCAATGCGTCGCTTAGGATAGTTATCCCGTTACGACCGTACTCGTCGTCGACGTATATGGCAATGACTTGTTTCCATCCGGAGTAGGATATGAAGTCTGCGACGGCGTACATTTGGAAGTAATCGCTCTGCGTGGTGCGGAGGAAGTAAGGGTATTGGAGAGAGGAGAGAGTTGGATCCGTAGCTGCGAAGGACAAGAGAGGTACGTGGAGCTCGTTGGCTACGTAGGAGATCATGTGAGCGATTCCTGAAGATTGTGGACCGATGGCTGCAACCACTTGTGTTTCCATCAGCTGCAAAGCTACAAACCATGAAAAAGAAACATGAGCATTTTGTTACAAGTTTTGAAGAGAGGAGGATAAGCAGTTTATTATACCTCCCATGGTGCCTATGAATCCACTGCAGTTAGAGTCTTGAAAGACAATATTGAGTTTAGTACCGTTAAGTATGGTTTGGTCAGCGTTTACATCGTCCATTGCGGCTTTAAACGCTGGTTTCCGATGAAGGAATCATAAGTGAACAGAGCTCCAACATTCACAGAGCTTGGCCTCTGTGATAATGGTGGATAAGTAGTAGGAGAAGAGGAGTTTCTTGAGAGAACATTTTTACCAGCACATTCCTGTGTAACGACCAACAAGACAGAAACACATAACAACGCAATGGAAACTCCTCTTGTCATCATGAAAAAAGCACCGATTGTTTGTTCCCTTGAGCTTATGTAACCATTTGATTAATTGAAATGACACCTGGAGAATGAATTAAACTTGAGATTTAATTTAACACACACAAAAGGGATAAAATGGTTCAGAAAATCTAGTGAAAGAAGGCAAACAAACCAAGAAATCAGGAGTTAGATTCTGTAGAGATTGGTGGATACACACTTGTGTCTGTATGAGGATTTTGGATTCTGTAGAGACAGGTGCTTACATGTGAAACTAGAATTGAAAATAAAAGAAGTGTAAGAGGGCCATCTTAGAGATGGTTTACAAAAAGGAAAAAGAAGCAAAAAGTGTGATTAATTCAGTGAACAGAGAATCACACGGTGATGGCAGTGATATGTCAACTAATTAAAGATTATTCTTCACACAAACCAAAATAATTAAGGGAACATAAAGTAACTAATAATATCGGTGATATTCCAACTTGAATAAAATAAAAAGATTTTAATTCTGCAGAACATGGCAGTGGCCAGTGAGTGGTTGAAGAATGAATGATGTCAAAAGTACATCCATGTAAATATCTGAATTTAGACGATTTTCTATTGTATTAAACTTAACTAAATTTGTATATGAAAAAAGTTATGTTAAATAAATACTTTAAAGGAGGTTTCTTTGAGATCTTTGGACCAAAATTATGGAGATCATTAAATCCTCAAATTCAAGTACTTCTAACCAGCTGAAGTATAGTTTCTTCTTGTGAATAAATATATATGTAGAACAAAAATAAATGAACAATAATGCAATTGTAATAAAGAAGAAGCAACCTTGGAACAAGTGCGAGCAACAAGCTTGAATCAGAAATCGATATATTATTCTGGAGTAAACGAGTGAGTTAGCACTTGACTGGACTGGAGCATGAAAAAAGAGAGACAAAGAAAAGAGGAAGAAGAAGCGCAGCAGCAGTAGAACTGTTTACTCAAGCTCACGCAAAGAATAATTAAAATATTATCTCATTTTCTTCTTCTTTTTTATTAAATTTTTTTTTGTTATCAATGTATTTTCTGAGGGGTCAGTGTAGTAGAGGTAGGCCAAGATGTGGGGTATCCATATGCTTTATTCATACTATTGAAGAATCAAATTGTATTTTTAATTTTAATTTTTTGCCCTTGTCATTTTGATCCGTTATTTTCTTCTGTTAGGAGGACGTACGTGTTAAACCATGTTTCCATATTGATATCAAGCTAAAGTGCTCTATAAATGTTACTCTCTCCGTCGTTCCTTAACGATAGACTTTTTAGAAAAAAATTTTATTTCGAAAAAATGTATTTTTTGTGTTTTCTACGATAAAATTGTAAATTTCAAAAAAATTAATTGACTTTATTGAATTACTATTGGTTAAAAGTTATTGAAAATTGAAAATTGAAAATTACAGAAAACAATATATTTATTATGGTAGTTTAATGTATTTTCTTAATATGTGTGAAAATACTAAAAAGTCTATTATTTAAGAACGGAGGGAGTATTAGTTAACCCACATGGCAAAAACTCTTAGAGCATCATTAACGCATGGTTCTTAGTACGGTGTTCTTAGCGGAATATAAGAACCCGACTCTTAATTTTTAACTGAAAATGCTAAGAGTCGGTTCTTATTTTAAAAGCCGACTCTTAGTATTTTCAGTTAAAAATTAAAAATCGGATTTTTATATTCCGGTAAAAACCATGTACTAAGAACCTGCTTTGGTCTTCTAAGTGTCAATGTGACAACCTAGTTGCTCGAGGGGCAGCCTTGGTCAAACAAGTGTTCAACTCATTATACGTCAGTTAATTCCACACATAAAAAACAAGAGATATTCTCACCCATAAATAATAAAGTTAGTTATACTACTGGTTTTTAGGACCAGAATTTTTCAAACGTTAAAAAGGAGCATGAAACACATGGAAGCGAGTATTCTTTGTCTTTAGTATATATAGTTCATAAAGGATATTATAAATCAGATACTAGATTTTAACCCGCACTTCTGTGTGGATATTTTTTTATTTTATAAATATATTTGATATTATTATAAATATTTTAAAATATAATTTCTATTTTAGTATTATATTGATATATGATATTTAGGTTTTTTTTTTATTTTTAATTAAGATTTCAAAAAATTAGATTGTTTTAATTCTTACAACATATATAGTTTGTTTTTTCATGATGCATTTCAAAAAATTATTTTTTATTATCTATGATTTTATTTATATAAAATTTGAAGTATTATCATTTTGAGTTAAATATTTATTTTAAAATTTTATATTTTGTCAAAAAAACTTTGAAAAATTACACTACTATTTTTGAATTTGGAAGATTACATGAATTTTGATTTTTTTTTCTGTTACTACGTTAATAAATCATTTTATAAAAAGTTAACAAACTATTGAACCCCAACAGAACATTTCTGTTCAGAGAGGACAAAAAGCATTTGGCCAAAATAAATCTAGACCAGTAGAATATATAGTTAGATTTTCCGACTTTTAGTCAAATTTTCTCAAGTTGTTGTTTGGATTTTTAGGAGTGTGAGGGCCCTTATCATCATCTTCTTCTATCTTCCTTGTGTTTTATTTGTCTAGTTAGAGTACAGCCATGTCTATGTTTATCGACTTCAATTCATCTCACATCGACCTTGATTGGGCTTAGCTGTTGATAATGGGCCCAAATGATTTTAAAGGTCTTCTAATGGTTAGCTAATGGGCCGTAAGAGCAATCATTTCAAAAATGTACAAACAAATAGAACGGTGGATCAGTCATTGTGGATAAAGAACACTCTTATTCTCTGGAGCAGAGCTCCGTCTCTCATCAATCCCAGCAATGGCGTCCTCAGTCGTATCCTCTTTTCAACCCAGGTAATGCCGACATACTAAAATCCCTTATGCTGACTATGATTACTTCATTTCGCTAGGGTGGAAATTGAAAGTTTATTAGAATGTATCGCTGCCTTACTTCTACATTATCCTGGTTCCAATTCAGTTCATTTATGATTTAGATATCTGGTAGAGCTATTACCTTTCTAGAAATGTTTTTTTTTGGTTTTGTCTGGAGAAAGATAGAATACTTTGCCTTTGTTCAGGTCATCATTTTTGGGAGAAAGAAACGCTTTCAAGGTCTCAACAACACCACCATTTGCTCAAGTGGGTTTCTCCAGCAAGACCATCGAGTGCAAGGAATCAAGGATAGGAAAGCAACCCATCGCTGTACCCTCCAATGTAACCATCGCATTAGAAGGTCAGGACTTGAAAGTCAAAGGTCCATTAGGAGAGCTCGCTTTAACTTACCCACGCGAAGTTGAGCTCCTCAAAGAAGACTCCGGTTTCTTGAGGGTCAAGAAAACAGTCGAAACTAGAAGAGCTAACCAAATGCACGGCCTTTTCAGGTTTTACAAAGTTCTCACCTTTATTATACCGATTGGTTACAAAGTAGGCCTGCCGGTTCAGGTAGTTCTGTTTTTGATTCAACATAAATCTTACGGAATTAACTCGAAATAAAATTCGTTTGGTGGTTAGTTCGGTTTCTGAAAATCCTACCGAAGTTTTTTTTTTTTTTTTGGTTATATTTTGGTCAAATTTTGTTAAAATTCCGGATAAGTTTGGTTAAATTCGGTTAGTTCGATTATTTTGGTTAGTTTGGTTTGAAAATTTTGGTTAGTTCGGTTCGCCCTATTACAAATCTTGAACTTTGTGCTAGTTGCTTAACCCTTTTGTAACTCTTGTGTTAGGACGCTTACGGATAACATGGATTTGAGAAGAAGTTGATACTAGTGGGTGTTGGTTACCGTGCTACCGTGGAAGGGAAAGAGCTGGTTTTGAATCTCGGGTTTTCACACCCGGTTAAGATGCAGATACCAGAGAGTCTGAAAGTGAAAGTGGAAGAGAACACGAGAATCACGGTGAGTGGGTACGACAAGAGTGAGATTGGGCAGTTTGCTGCAACGGCGAGGAAGTGGAGGCCTCCGGAGCCGTACAAGGGTAAGGGAGTGAAGTACTCAGATGAGATTGTTAGGAGGAAAGAAGGCAAAGCTGGAAAGAAGAAGTGATCTTGTTTTGTGGATTTACATTTTTACGTCTTGTCTCTTTTCAATGTTAATGTGTGCCTTGCTCAAAATTTGTTTAGAAAACTGAACATGTTTGTTTTGGGATTCTGGTGAATTTTAAACTTAATTGTGAAAAGTTACTTATGTGCATGAACTACTGAAAAGAATCAAAGATGTCCAATCGGTTTATTAACATGTTTATCTTGAATTGAATGACACATTTATTTGGTTCGGGTTTAAATACTATGAATTATCTGAACAGATTTTATATTTCAAAAACGAAAAAAACTAAACCGGAGTCGAACCAAAAATTGAATGGATACTGAATTTATATAATATAATTTATATGCTTATATATATTAAATATATTTAGTTTTAAAATATCAAATACTTAAAAAAAATACTTTTTACAAATCAAATTATCGAAAACCTTTTTATTTAAAATATTTAAAATTATCGAATTATCCAAATTTTTTTTTAAAAAAAATCTGATATTTAATCTTAATCGAACTTGAACTAAATTACACTCAAAATTATTTTGGATGTCACCCGATTCTTAGCCTTCCAAACAAAACTGAAAATCAAAATAATTGAACTAAACACCGAATCTAAATAACCGAACCGAAACCGATCAAATTTTGTTAAATACTCGAACCCGATCCTATATTTTAGAACCGGAAAACTGAAAACCAAATGAACTATCATTCCAAATTAACAATGGCTTATAAACCGTTGAGAATAAACCGATTGGGGTTTCAGTTAACCGGAGGCAAACAGACTCCTCCTCTGCGTAGCTGCGAAGCCAACCACCGTGCCTCCGATGAAGAGGAAGAAGGAAGAGGCAACAATGTCAGAGCCTAAAACCAAGTACGATCGTCAGCTCAGGTACACACACCCTTCCCTCTTCCATCCTCCAATTTTACTTCTCTACGTACCATTCTAAATCTCTCGAAAAACCGCAGGATTTGGGGTGAGCTAGGGCAAGCCGCTTTGGAAGAAGCGAGCATATGTCTTCTCAATTGTGGCCCCACTGGCTCCGAAGCCTTGAAGAATCTCGTCCTCGGTGGAGTTGGGAGCTTCACCGTCGTCGATGGATCCAAAGTCGAGCTTGGTGACCTTGGAAACAACTTCATGGGTACTCTTTGAGTTTCCTGTAGCGTATGTTGATTTTGTTTTCCGTTTCATGTGAAGTTGATGATGAGAGGAGTGTTGGTCAATCAAAAGCTAAGTCTGTTTGCGCGTTTCTCCAAGAGCTTAATGATTCTGTTAAAGCCACGTTTATTGAGGAGAATCCAGATACTTTGATATCCACGAATCCGTTTTTCTTCTCTCAGTTCACTCTCGTTATAGCTACCCAGGTACACGATTGGGTTTCTACTTGTCAATGTCATTTCTTGGTATTCACCAGGCAAAGCTTTAATCTTTATTTGTTTCCTTTTGGGGGAACTAGCTAGATATGAATCATGATGCCTTATATTCAATGTTGTTAGATTTTACTATGTAGTACCTTTCCAGGCAAAGCTTTAGTCTTTTTTTTTTTTTTCCATGCCTTGTGTGTAGCTGGTGGAAGATTCAATGGTGAAGCTTGATAGAATCTGTCGAGAAGCAAACGTCATGTTGGTTTTTGCTCGCTCTTATGGCCTTTCTGGCTTTGTTCGTGTCTCTGTTAAGGTAATAATACCTTTCTTGTCCCAATATTTTCTAATGAAACTAATGGATTACTGTGAGTATTGCTAATGTATTATTTTTAATTTTTGTTTCCTTGTGTATCAGGAGCACACCGTAATTGACTCAAAGCCTGATCATTTTCTTGATGACCTACGCTTAAATAATCCATGGCCTGAACTCAAGAGGTACACTGCTTTCATATTCTCGCTCATTAAGTTGTTTTGGCATCATTTGACTGTGTGATGTGACATTCTCAATTATTCTTTGAACTGCAGTTTTGTGGAGACAATTGATCTAAATGTATCAGATCCCGTTGCGCATAAGCACATACCTTATGTTGTCATTCTTGTGAAGGTGGCTGATGAATGGACTCGGTCTCATAGTGGTAATCTTCCCTCTTCCAGGGAAGAGAAAAAACAGTTTAAGGTCTACTTCTTTTTATTGCTACTTTGCAAATTCATTGTCTAGCTTGATTTCTTGTGCGTCTTTGTTCTAATCTGTCTTTATCCTTAAAATCTTAGGATTTGGTTAAGTCCAAGATGATATCTATGGACTATGGATGAGGATAACTACAAAGAAGCTATCGAAGCAGCTTTCAAAGTTTTTGCTCCGCGTGGAATCAGTAAGTTGATATCTTCTTGGTGTGGTAACTAACAAAAAACCTTTGTTGTGGGTCAAATCACAGTATTCCTGGTTTCTGTTATAGGCTCTGAGATTCAACAATGATACTTGTGCTGAACCGAATTCAAATTCCTCAGATTTTTGGGTCATGGTAGCGGCTCTCAAGGTTTGAAACTAGCAAAATTGCTCTGCGAGAGCTCATTCTTTCATGTTCTTTTTGGACTTGCAAGTAGTTAGGGTTGATAAATAGTTCGGAGTTCTACTTCAATGAATCTGTGTTTGCATCTTCATTGCAACTCATGTTGATATGTTCATAATACTCATATACATCACCACCTGCAGGAGTTTGTCTCAAACGAAGGTGATGGAGAGGCGCCCCTTGAAGGCTCTATACCAGATATGACATCTTCAACAGAGTTAAGTGCAACTGCCTCGGTAGCACTGAATTTCATCCGCAGACTATTTTTCAGATTGCTAATGTAGCTGCATTGTTGCTTTTCTACAGACACTATCTATCAATCGAAAGCTGAGGCTGATTTTCTTGTCATGGAGAAACGAGTTAAAAATATTTTAAAGAAAATCGGTCGAGACCTCAGCAGCATATCAAAACCAACAATCAAGAGCTTCTGCAAGAATGCAAGAAAACTTAAAGTGAGAATACTCAACTTCCTAAGAAAAACTTAATATGTAAATGCTAATGGTCTACCTATTGCTTGTTTATTTTTGCTGTTGAATCAGTATCATAAACATAGTTTTTGACTAAAATATTAGCTGTCATATGTGCTTTGTAGGTATGCAGATATCGTATGGTAGAGGACGAGTTCAGCAATCCTTGTGTAACCGAAATTCAAAAGTGTTTAGCGGACGAGGATTACAGGTGGCAGTGCCTTCACGGAGTCTGTCCTTTTCATATGAACACAAAAGCATCAAATTTTGAAAGATTACTTTTCTATGGTAGCTCTTATGCTTATATTGTTTACTGTGGCAGTGGTGCAATGGGATTTTATGTTCTTCTTAGAGCTGTGGACAGATTCACTGCTAACTATAACAAGTTTCCTGGCCAGTTTGATGGGTAAGAAACTCATTATGGCAACAAGCTAAGTCCTATTTCTGAAACAATTGGTCCTTGTTTAGCTATCTTTAATATACAATATATTTTTGTAGAGGAATGGATGAGGATATTTCTCGGTTAAAAACTACTGCCTTGAGTCTCCTTGCCGACTTGGGATGTAACGGCTCAGTACTGCCCGATGACCTTATCAATGAGATGTGTCGCTTTGGTGCCTCAGAGCTTCATGTGGTTGCTGCCTTTATTGGAGGCATCGCATCTCAAGAAGTCATTAAGGTTCATATTTCCTTCTTATTGCTCTGAACTTAATTACTTAAAAGCACTAACTCTAAGAGATAATTGAACTTGTGTGTGTGTGTGTGTGTGTGTGTATCTCTCTTTCTCTATGTTGCAGCTTGTCACAAAACAGTTTGTTCCGATGTTGGGGACGTACATCTTCAATGGCATTGATCACAAGTCTCAGTTATTGACACTGTAGAATATCTTCACTCGTTAGATTTATTATATCTTTTTAGATACAAACTGTTAAAAAAGAGAGTGCGTAATGTTGTTTTAGCATATCAGATGAGAGAGGTGAGAAAACTAATTGGTTTGGTTCTTTTTGTTATTTAATTTTGGATTTGTATGCCTCAAGCTTATCCGGTTTAGGTTCTCTCTTCTCCCATGAGATTATAACATTTCTTTAAGACATATATTCGAGCATGCATGTATGTATACAATTTACATACATGATTAATTGGAACTTGGAAGTGAATAATGATTGGTGCCTTTAGTTGGGGAAATTGTAAACATTAAATACGCACTTAGACAATGTACACCTTACAAATGCATGTGAGCGATATTTAATTTCTCTCGAGATTTTACCGTTGACTTTGTCGGCATCGTGGACTCTCACTAATACTAAATTGAACTTTCCCGCGACCATATATAAGCCATCATTGGTGTAATATTCCTATTACCCATGGTAAATGTGAGTGAAAACAAAGGACAATTTGAAAGAAAGAAATAAATTAACAAAAGTAAGAAACCATAACATTTAAGTACTCAGAGTTATTAACTAACATTGTTGTTAAAAAAAAGAAGAGTTATTAACTACCACATCAGAAATATTCCAAAAAAAAAAAACTAGTTCTGGTTTTATACTATTTGTTTTTGTTTATGGTGTAATATATAGCATTAGCACTTCTCGGATATTAGGGTCAACTGTCAAGTGTCAAATAGTGATGATTTGAAATGTCAACAAGTTTTGGATAATAAAGAAAAGTAAATAATGAGCAAAATTAGAGATCGAAAGCTTCTGATGAGAGTCTGAACTAAGTAAGTGTAGGTCTACTTTGACTATCACAATTTTCATTAAATGGTTCCCGGCAATGGCCCAACGGCCCCAAACGCGTAGAACGTAACATGCATGGGGATCCATATTAATGGCTTCTTCATCCACTTGCTTATTAATGTTTACCACTCTTAAGATTCATCTATCTACTATAAAAGGCAATGTTTAGTTCCAGTACCTGAGATACTACGGAAAAAAAAGAGGAGACGTTACAGTTTCTTTCTCTAGGGATGAAACTTAAGAGTCTTACATGTTTGATTCTTTCTTTAGTTTTGCTTAACTTGAGTGTGGAATGTGTTCTCGGGGATGGGTCTGTGGTGGGTCCTGTGAGGTATAGGGACGATGATTGTTGGTGGGGCCGGCGGTGTGGTGGACGTGGCCGGTTTGGACGCGGTGGTGGTGGAGGTTTTGGAGGAGGTGGAGGTAGAGGTGGTGGTGGCGGTATTCGTTTACTCGACATTAGAGAGAGAGAGAGAGAGAGAGAAAACAAACAAAAGAGAAAGCTTCGAGATGGATTCAAAGCCAGAGATTCTTCGTTAGAGAGATAAAAAAAAGGGGATTATGAGTTGTAGGAGAGTGCTGAAGTCGATACAGGCCTTGGCGGCTCATACTTTACTCTTCTGTTTCCCCCTCTTCTTGGTTCTTAAGCTCGATCACACCCTCTCCTCCTCATGGTGGTGGGTTTGGAGCTGGAGGAGGAGTTGGTGGCGGAGCTGGTGGAGGATTAGGTGGTGGAGGTGGAGCTGGTGGTGGTGGAGGAGGAGGTGTTGGAGGTGGTTCCGGCCATGGTGGCGGATTTGGAGCAGGAGGAGGAATTGGTGGCGGAGCTGGAGGAGGAATCGGGGGTGGGGGTGGTG
>NC_027755.1:40687709-40699549 GCF_000695525.1 Brassica oleracea var. oleracea
GTGGTGCTGGTGGTGGATCTGGTCATGGTGGTGGTTTTGGAGCTGGAGGGGGAGTTGGCGGTGGAGCGGGAGGAGGTGTTGGGGGAGGCGGTGGACTAGGTGGTGGTGGAGGAGGTGGTGTGGGCGGTGGATCTGGACATGGTGGTGGATTTGGTGCTGGAGGAGGCATTGGGCACGGTGGTGGTATTGGTGGCGGTGCTGGTGGAGGTCATGGGATAGGACATGGTGGAGGAGGAGGCTTTGGGATTGGAATAGGAATTGGTGTTGGGGTTGGTGAAGGCTCCGGTCAAGGTTCTGGCAGCGGAAGCGGTAGTGGCGGTGGCAGGCACCGTTAATCAGAGCTCTTACTAACACACTCGCGTTTAGTGTATTCGACAGTACAACTAAACGACGTACTTGTGATTCTACATTTGCCATGCATAAAAACAAAACAAATGTATGCTACATCATTTTTCATTTCAAGATGTGTTTTCTTCTATTTTTGTGTAAGAATGTTTTGGGAAAAACCAATAAAAATATTGATTATGGAAAAATCCTTTTCGGTTTATAGCATTTTTGGCCTTAATTCTGCACGTATATTCAATTTTCTAACAGGGACAGCATTTTTGGCCTAGTTTCTAAGCTGAACAAATCAAACATTTTTTCCACAGTTTATTTCTCTCCGAAGTAATATACGACTTCACAATGAGTTAACTCGTTTTGCATACACATAGGCCCATCTACTTCAATTTTGAGGTCCTATCGTCTGATATATATCTCCACCGGACCACCAAACCAAACCAACATTATACGGAATTTTAACTTTTACAGCCACATGGCTACCAATATTAGACAAGTTACTGCGGGCAATTTGATTTTGGTCGAGATCTACATGTCTAACGTTCACAACGTTAACACATGTAAACTTCCTTACAAATCATGCATGAAATCATTCCTTTGTAGTTAAACTATTTGGGTTCATATCTATGACCCGGTGTTGTCCTCAATGATATTTAGAAATCAAATCCTGAAGCCAATCCACGGGGTGGTAACCTCAAGATAATATATTTATATTTTAGTGATGTTTTTGGCCTTTTGATATATCTATGCTACAACCGCTTGTGTATTTCTTCTCCTCTTCCAATACTTAAAGACAAACAATCATACACGAAAATAACACCTCATGGTTACTTCCAACAGTAAGAACATCAACCAAATCAAATGCTAAATCTTTCATACCTTGAAAGGAGGAGGCCATTTGGAGCAAGGAACAACGTGTGGAACATTTTTTCATGTGTAACATCAGTGATGTGAACTCATATATCTAAACAAATGGAGGACTGTGTGGTACATGGCGACCAAAGAGTATTTTAACGATGTAAGCTATAGAAACATTAACCAGTGGTGGTAGTGCTTGAGGGAATAAACCCAATACGGCGAACCCTGGATATGATCTATTGCTTTCGGCTCATTTGAATGCCCAGGAGTGGGTCTATCCGTGGGTTGTACCTCCACCCGGGAGTTAGGTATGTGTCTTTAATAGACCTGGGTTTAACCCTTTTATTTTCAAAAAAAAAAACATTGAATTTTTTCATTCTTGATTTTTTTTTGGGAAATTGTATTCTATAACTAACAAAATAACAAAAATTAACAAAATAACCAAATCCCCCTTCTCTCTCTTCCTTTCTCTTCCTATCTCTCTCTACCCTCTCCCTAAAAATTAAATTTTGTTTTTTGTTTTGGTTATTCCACCTATACTCTTTTTTTTTTCTATTTCAAGATAAGTTTGATGTCTTTACATATGCAAAAGTAATAATATTGCTGTATAGTCCACGTAGGTATAAGAGAATGAATTAGTTAAGCTGGAATATATTGTTTTAAGATATCTTTCCAACCAGGACCGGCTCATCACGGGGACAAGCGGTGCGACCGCCTCCAGACCCAAGTCCGTGTTCCCCGTATAATAATAATTAAAGAGTCTAATTTTTTTATAAATCTATATTTTTATATAAAAAAATTATAAATATAATAAATAAAATTGAAAAGGGCTCAAAATTATTTGATATCCATATAGTTTTATTTTCATTACAAAATATATAAAATATTATTGATTAAATTTTAAAAATATTTTAAACATTATCTGCATATAAATTTTAGAGGGTAAAATATTTTTTTTAGGACCGTTAACAGTGTTTAGCCGGCCGTTGGAATGTGAAAAGTACCAATACTTGTAGTTTTTCATTATTTGTGTATGTGGTTTTGACCGCGAGTTGATTGGATCTTGGTTCTTAGTCATATATTCAGAGCTCGTTACTTTGAACTATGAAATATCGGAATGGCTGAAATTCCCAACAGATCAGGTTTTTATTATCAATTTATCTCGTTTCGATTGAGCATGTACCAGAGTTAATTGACAAAGCGTGCTCCAACAGCCACTTTTTGCAACTGTTTATATGTCATCACTTACTGAGTCGGTTTAAGTTTGGATCAGGTTACTACACTTACTAATATCCGGTTCAGGTTTAGATTGGATGGATCAGATTTCTTACATCCCCAAATCCACTAAATTGGTCCAGTGTCATATACTCACTCATTCATGGTTGGCAACATTCAGTAATCATAAAATAATATTAAATCAACTATGAAAATAGACAATTAATTCACAATATAAGTAACCATCACGAACATTTCAATATTTGACATGATGAGATGTTGTGAATTTTGATATAAACATAAGATATATTAGGCTGTAAATATACTATGCCACTAGACCAAGGTCGTTTTCACAAGTAAAAGCGATTTAAAATCGTAGATAGGTTATATTTTATATGTGATAATCATGACTTTGAATTAGTCTTTGAAGAAAAAGAAGGCAGGTTATTTTCCGGTCTCATTTCTTAAAAGGTCAATAGAAAAATTAAACTTTATAAGTCACTTTGTCTCTTTGTATTTGATATTCTTGATTATGATATTTACACAAAATCATGTCGCTATTCAAAGCTTCATCATTCTGCATACGAACACTTTTCACCTTAAAGCTACATTGTACTCACGCGTAAGTAGCAAAGTCTGATATGTTTAAAGAAAATTTTTACGTTTCACATTCGAAAATTAATAAGAAATCAATAGCGATCACTATATTTGTGGCACTTCCACATTTATGGCCACGTACTGGTGATATTTTTTTCCTTTTAAGTTGAATTTCAAATCGTTGCATCTATAATCAATACTCACTTTTAAAACCGGCCATTTTTAGGTGGGAAGTGGGGTTCATCGTTCACCATTGTATTTATCATTTCCTCTCCATTACAAATTACTGTCAGTTCCACAAATATTTGTCCTCTTAAAATAAAAATAAAAATATTGTTAAATATTAGATTCGTTTAAATCAACGTATACTACTTGCACATATGACATGTTGTTTGTTTATCCGGATATACATATCGATTATCTGAGTGTAAAATGTATATACAACTGTAAATATTGATGTATAAACCAATCTAATATATAATTTTGTTTTTTCTAGTTTTAATAAAGCTAAAATGATACTAATTGACATTCTATCTTTGGTTAAAACTATAGTTATAAAAAAAGTAAAAGACACGTTAACACTTTTTATTTTTGAAACTCTTTTTTTTTTTTTTTTGAAACTCTAAACACGTTAACACTTAACATTGCAATAATATAGTACGTCAGTTTGTAGTAAATGTTGTGTTACCATTCCCATTTAGACTTTGCTATGGTAGAATGCTTGTGAGATAAAAAAATAGTAAAATGAATGTTGTGGGAAAAAATAAAGAAAATTTAGTAGTTCGCATAAAATATTACTTATACAAATTAATGTTGACAAAGAAGAAACTTTATGAAGCTTTTACCAAAAAAAAAAACTTTATGAAGTGGACCATGTATGTTTACACACCTATTTCCCTAAATAAAAGGCAAAACATAAACGCTCTTAACAACACATATGGAAGTTTGTGCATCACAGCTTCTTGTTTCTCATAATCATACCCTCTCTATCTCTCTCATATAACAAGAAAAAAGTTAAAATATGAATCCAGGACGTCTTCTTTGTTTCATTGGTTGTATCTTCCTCGTTGTCTCATCTGAAGCATCAAGAATTCACGTTGAAAGAAGACGCTTCTCCTCCAAACCTTTATCTACCCAAGAAAGAGGGTTTCTCCCTTCTCAACCCACCCTGCCGGTCGTCGGCGCCGGAGAAATTTTACCGGAGAAACGGAAGGTGAAGACGGGATCAAATCCTTTGCACAACAAGCGATGAGGAAAAGTCAGATAATTAGTTTCTCTAAACACTTTTATATCTATCTCTTTGTTTTCTTAACCACAGAGATATATATCACATATGTATATCTACTAAACATAATATACATTAATGTAGGGTTTATCCAATTTTTTTGTTACTCTCTTCTCAATACTTAGATGTTTATAAGATGATAGAGCGTGACTGCGTGAGTTAATCAATATTTTACATCCAGCTTTAGTTCTTTTTTTTTTTGTGCACATCCAGCTTTAGTTCATCGTGTATATTTTTTCAGTTGAAGAACAAATGTAATGGGTTAATTAGCAAAATAAAATAAAATGTAATGGTTATCTTGTCGGATTTGACCAAAAACGTAATTAGTCGATTCTCTTATAAAGTTTCTTGCTGTTGACGTAAATAAATAATTGTTCAACTTTTGACATGGGACGACGCCGTTGCGTTTGCGTTAAGGCGTTGGTGTAGCTGTGATACTGATTAAAGAGATGTAGAGCGGTGGACTTAACATCACTCAAGTGGTATTCAACAGTTTAATGACGCATTGAGGATTTATAATGTGATGGAGAAGAAGTGGTTTCAAGCTGATGTTTTTAGTTATAAACTTATAAATAATGAACAAGTTTGTTTAAGGCAAAGCAGTGATTGTTCAGGATGATTGGTAGAGACGTGAAGCCTTACACAGTTACTTATACTAATTTGATCAATATTTACCCCAGATAAGGTTGTCTTTCTAGGAGGCAAAGAACACATTCAAAAGTCACTGGCATCAAGAGAGAACACCAACCTAATGTTCTCTCGCTTGCAATGTGATGATCAATGCCTGCTGCAAACAGATGAAAAGTAGAACCCTTTAAGAACTTGTGTAAATGCTTTAAAACAGATGCTTTGCATCTTCATCTTTTTGCAGTACAGAGTTGGGGTCATAATCATTAATACAAAACCGTAAAGACATGTCGAAGAAGTGGCATATTGAGAGTAACGAAGGCATGCTATTAAGGAGAAACCAATCTTCAAAGAGCTTTCGAGAATTCTGCGTCCCAACAAATCTTAAATTATGCAAATGGAATCTTCCTAGTAACACTTGCATAGTTAACAGAGGTTCTCTACTAGTTCTATCCGACTTCGTCTAAAAATGTATACTGCTGTTAAATGATCCACGTCCAAAGCTAACTGCTTTGAAACTTAAAACCGAGAGATCAAAGTTGATTGACTCAGTGCTGCAGAAGACTCTGCTTTAGGAACAGTAGTCCGTTGCCAAATTTCTCCAGCTCGAATTGTGGGATCCACATTGTATTTATAAGTTGACCATTGACTTCTAACATTCAATAATTGGTCTGTGTTTTGTCCTTGGTAGCTCGATCTATCTTGTTGGGAATATAGTTTGTGAGCCACACAAAGTGGAAACTTCTACAATTGAAGAGTCAATCAAATTGACTTTAACTCTTATCATCGTTATACATTTATACTTATATATATTATCAAGTTGTTTTGGCTGCAAAACCAAATCAATCAAACCAAGTTTCTTCTTCAATATCTTTGTTTTGTTTCAAGTCTGTATTTTCCAAATGGGGAAACCGTGTTTCCATGTTTCTTCCATCTCCTCTTTCTTATCTTGTCTTTTTTTCTTGAGCTTCTTTGTCAACAGTCTTGTGTCTCTACCGTTTCCTCGTCCGGACCAAATCGAGATCCTTATGGCGTTTAAGGACGAGTTTCCAATCCTGAAATGTGACTTCAAAAAGTGTTCTACCTCAAAACAAATAACAAAATATTGGACCAGCAAAGACGTTAATTCCTTTGTTGGGGTTGAATTTTCTAGCGAGACTGGTGTAGTGACAGAACTACATCTACGTGGTGCATGTCTCAGTGGCAGTCTCAGTGCTAATAGTAGCCTTTTCAGGTTCCACGACCTCGGGTACCTCGATCTCTCTTACAACTACTTTGACTCCTTCTCGTTCCTCCCCGAACTTGGCAAACTCACAAACTTAGAGGTCTTGTTTCTTGATAATATGGGCTTAACCGGTGAAATTCCATCTTCATTCAGTAGCCTAAACCGTCTAACGGAGTTGGTCGTTTCAGAAAACGAGCTTTTCGGCAGTTTTTCCCCTCTACTCAATCTATCAAAACTCTCTTTTTTAGATTTTTCCAATAATCACTTTTCTGGAAATGTTCCTTCTTCTCTACTCACCATGCCTTTCCTGTCAATTCTTGGTTTGAGCCAAAACCACTTCATCGACTCTCTTGAAACTATAAATTGCTCTTCATCATCTAAGCTTGAAACATTATACCTTGACCATAACCATCTCAGTGGTCTAATCCTAGAGCCTCTCTCAAAATTAACCAACCTCAGATACCTCTACCTAGATTCTCAGAACACAACCAACCCAATCAACTTTGCCTCCTCCTTGGGCTTCAACTCTTTAGAAACACTGTATCTTTCCGGAAATGCTATATCAAGGCTTAATACCGGATCACCAAATTTGAAGACACTATTATTGGATAACTGCAACCTCAACGAGTTCCCCACATTTATTAAAAACCTACAGAAGCTGGAATATTTGGATATTGCAAACAACAGACTCAAAGGAGAAGTGCCTAATTGGTTATGGAGTATGCCTTCTTTGGTTTATTTGTATCTGTCTCACAACTCCCTCGATAGCTTTGAAGGCTCTCCCAAAATGCTTCTCAATTCGTCGCTTAGAGAGTTAGATCTGAGGTCAAATGATTTTCGAGGATCTCTTCCTATTATTTCACCAAGATTGAGGTTCATGCTTGCATCAAATAATAGTTTCACAGGAGACATTCCTCTTTCATTGTGCAACCAAAGCTACCTAGGCGTCCTTGATCTATCTCACAACAATTTCAGTGGTTCAATTCCTCGATGCTTGATTACATCAGAAGTAGAAGCACTGAATCTCCGAAACAACAATCTCATTGGGAGACTGCCAGACACATTCCACAAAAATAGCTCACTAATATCCCTTGACGTCAGCCACAATCAGATAACTGGGAAGCTTCCAAGGTCTCTTACAAATTGCACATACCTAGAGTATCTAAACGTAGAGGGCAATAGAATCGTGGACACCTTTCCGTTTTGGCTGAAGGATCTATGGTATCTACAAGTCATCGTCTTACGATCAAACATGTTCCATGGTCCTATCTATTCTCCTCATCATCATCTATCATTTCCTCAACTGCAGATGGTTGACATATCACGTAACAAATTCACCGGAAGGCTACCACAAGATTACTTTGTCACTTTGAGTATACCCTTGATCAGTATTCCCCAAAAGGAAAGAGAGCTGAGTTACTTGGGAGATCATTACTGGTATCTGAATAAGTATAACCTTTCCATGTATTTGAGAAACAAGGGAATAAACATGGAGCTGGAAAAGATCCTTGAGACCTACACAGCCATTGATTTCTCTGAAAACAATCTTGGAGGACAGATTCCAGAATCCATAGGCCTTTTGAAGTCTCTTATTGTGCTCAACTTATCCAACAATGACTTCACAGGCCATATTCCATCATCTTGGGCTTATCTCACGAGCCTCGAGTCACTAGACCTATCTCAGAACCAACTCACTGGAAAAATCCCGCAGGAGCTAGCAACCCTCTCGTTCTTGGAGTACATCAACGTTTCACATAACAAACTCACGGGCCAGATACCACACTCCACGCAGATTGGTGGACAGCCTAAATCATCTTTTGAAGGGAATCTCAATCTTTGTGGTCTTCCTCTTGAGGAGAGTTGCTTTGGGGACAAGGCACCATCAACACCAGAGGCACAAGAGCCAGAACCTCCAAAGCAAGAGCAAGTGTTGAACTGGAAAGCAGCGGCAATAGGATATGGCCCTGGAGTCTTGTTCGGACTGGCGATTGGACAGGTCCTTTATTCGTACAAACCGGTGCTGTTCTTCAAGTTGTTTCGCATATGAAATGAAGTTTTTGAATTTAGTTTTGTTGAAATAAGTGGTAAATGCTTTTGTAACTCTTCCGACTTAGATATGTATGTGTGTTTTATAAAGAAAAAAAATATGTGTGAGTGGTGAAATGAAAGTCTACCGTACGTAGGTTTTCCTTTCTTTTTTTCATGTTTCATTGTTAGTTTATACTCATGTGTTGTGTTGATCATTCATCCTTACATAAACATGAAAACAGAGGGGCTGTTCTTCTTTAAAGACTGTCTACTCTCTTATTAAGGGTTTTTGTAGCCATTGCGACAGAATGTATGTGTATGAGTGTGATATCGATAAAGTTGTCATCCTATGAAATAAAGTTGAATCGTTTTCCGTAGTTAAAAAAAATCTCGTACTCAAATTTCCTTACACAAACATGAGAACAGAGGCTCTGTCCAATGAATGACAAACCAGTGATGTCACAATCTTCTCGTCTTTTTGAGACTGTTAATAAAATTTTGAAGTACGTTTCACTTCTAGGCTTTCAAAACTTACATCAGGCAATTTTGGTTATATAGTTTTAGTATTTGAAGTATCTTTATGTGCTTGTAATTTCTATGATGTGTTTGTATTCCAGACAACAAGGCCTTGGTATTCGAGTTGTATATTTTATTGATAGAGAGAATTGGGAAAAAGGAATATCTATATGTATGTCAGATGATAAGATCTTGTAATTATCAGATTGTAACAAGTTTCAATGTTTGCTAAAAAGGTTGATGTAGTTTTGTATACCATTAAAGTTTTAAGTTAGTTTGCAGTGTTTCTATTGGAGTCGGATGACCATAATGGCAAAACATGTTTAACCAGAAGCTTTTGTGACCATGAGAGCTTACACAAATGTCCCCGTTGCGAGAGCATTCACCTCATAAGTCAGTTTAAGAGAGAAAAGAAGTGGACGTGAGAGTCACGTCTGGTTATATTGACGTAAGAATCACGTTTGGTTAAATGACGTAAGAAAAAGACGTTGTTTGCTTCCTTGGTGGAAATCCTCTTTGTCGATTCCAACTCTTCTTCATGTTTTGTCTCTATTAGCCACACAAAGTGGAAACTTCCACAATTGAACACTTAAGCAACTTGACTTTAACTCTTATCATTGTTAGTTATAATGCCTATTGAACACTTAAGCAACTTGGCTTTAACTTTTATCATTGTTATAATGCCTATTGAACACTCAAGCAACTTTTAAAGATACTCTATTATATCGTTAAAAGTTGTTTTGGCTGCAAAACCATATCATACATACCAAAGTTCTTCTTCAATATCTTTTCCATCCTTCGTCCGGATCAATTAAGTAATTATGAAAATTCCTCTAAAAAGCTTTGACAAAAAAGAGTTCAAAAGGATTTTAAACTTTTTACAAAACATTAAAACACGATAGGGAAATTTTTTAAATCACTAGACTGATTAAGAGGAACTTAGTTATCCCAAATGTGCGAAACAAATGAAGCATAACGTTCTCTAACAATCAAATCAATGACAGGACCCACATTCTATCTGTTTCGACACACTATGAGAATACACATAAGTTTCAATTACCAATTAGGTAATTTTTTTAAAAAATCTCCCTCCAAAAAGAAAAGTTTTGACAAAGCAAAACAGTTTAAAATCCGTGTAGAACGATTTAAAACAAGTTTCCCATAAAATCTACATACATACTACAAATAGACTAATGATGAAAGGATTTTGTACCTCAGCCACTGCCTACTCTGTTTTGGCCGGAACAACTTCGACGGTGCGTTTAATCTTGAGATAAGGAATGAGTTGTTTTGACGTCAATGATCCCTTTCACTATCACCAAGTTCTTGGCGCTGGCGCTATCAAATGACGACTGAGTTAACCCCTGTAAATTAACATCAAACATTAATTCGTAATTAATACAATAATTAAAACCAATAGATTATGCTAACAAGTTCTTACGCAACCGTTCGATATTTTCCATAGGGAAACTGCGTTATGAGTAGTTCAACCTAATTATAAGTAATATTTTCCATCACCAGCCGTATCAATTGATTTTTTATAATAATAATTCAAAAAATGGATTTAGATTAAGGTAATAATAAACTCACCTTAATTCTGCTGACAATTCTTTTGATTTTGTGTTCGCAGCCTTATTCGTCTTCAAAAACCACCGTACTCTGCATCACGAAAAAAAATATGATTAATCATTGGTTAATTTTCAATTATTAAACATAAACTTATCATCAAATCGATTTAAGATTAATACCACAATCTCATCGAGAAAACATATTCCTCAAAAAAAAAGAAAAAAAGAAATCAGATGTTTATCGGCCACGAGTCAAGAAATCACAAATCGACTAAAATCAAACGAAACCTTAAACGGACGAACACAAGCAAGGTAAAACTCGAAGCGAAACATAGAACTCATAACAAAACCAAGATTTCAAATCGAAACACAAAATAAAAAGACTTGCGAAGAAACATACCTCTTGACTTGATCATGCATGTTTGCTCTCACTCGTCGCCTATAATTGCTCTCTCTCTCTTGTCGCCTATAATTTGCTCTCCAACAGATTCTTGCTTTTCTTTTTTGTGAATGAGTTTGTGAGGAATGAATGAAAGATGATGAGGAAAGGAAGGAACGAGAGAGCACTTCTTATAGAAGTTACGAAGAGGAGGAGCCAACGGCTAAATAATGACAACGGTCATATTTTGTATTATTATTAATATATATATTTATTAGTTAATAATATTACAACGGTCATATTATTTTTTTATTATTAATAGATATTTATTAGTTCAGTTCAAAAAAAAGATATTTTATTAGTAACTTTCAAGAGTTACGATTTTCAAGAATTTAAAAACAATCACGAATCAATGAAATAACAATAGAAACCAGACTGGTTCCAAAATCATAAACCGGCCGGTTTGATCCAGAGAACCGACTCCGGTTTCCTGCGATTTCAAATTCTCAAATCACTGGAGTGATTGCGAACGCGATGCGAAGGTAGATTGAACCTCCTTTGGTTTCTGAGATGCAATTATAGCGATTGATATCGATTTGGATCGGGTGTTGATTTGTGAGTGATTTTGCAGATTAGGGAGCCACCGGATTCACGGGAGGATGGTGGCGAATCTCTCAATCGGAGTTATAGTTCTACTCATCTGTACTCTCTCGCTTCTCTTCTCAGCTAACGTCGGTCGCGATCGCGAGCCTGCGCGTTCATCTAAGGTTGTTATGTTAGTATGGATTTTGAGTAGTGATTTGTTAGCTGAAGTTATAAGTTCTTCTTGTGTTGATTTAAGCATTTGATACTTGAGTAGATAGATGTGGAAGAGTATGGATTTTGAGTAGTGATTTTGTAGCTGGAGATATCAGTTCTTCTTGTGGTAATAATGTGGTGGAAGAGCTGTGGGAGAGTGCTGAGTCTGGTGGTTGGAGACCATCTTCTGCTCCACGATCTGACTGGCCTCGTATGTTCATCTCATGTTTTTGACCTGTAAAGATTTCACTCTGTGCTTTTATCTCGGAAGTATTGGGGCTTTTCCAGGATTGGAATGATGATTATTAGAATCTTTTGGTTACTTTTTGCAGCTCCTACGGAGGAGACGAATGGCTATCTTCGTGTTCGGTGTAATGGTGGTTTGAATCAGCAACGTAGTGCGGT
>NC_027755.1:40701025-40767364 GCF_000695525.1 Brassica oleracea var. oleracea
TGTTGACGTAAATAAATAATTGTTCAACTTTTGACATGGGACGACGCCGTTGCGTTTGCGCTAAGGCGTTAGTGCAGCTGTGATACTGGTTAAAGAGATGTAGAGCGGTGGACTTAACATCACTCAAGTGGTATTCAACAGTTTAATGACGCATTGAGGATTTATAATGTGATGGAGAAGAAGTGGTTTCAAGCTGATGTTTTTAGTTATAAACTTATAAATAATGAACAAGTTTGTTTAAGGCAAAGCAGTGATTGTTCAGGATGATTGGTAGAGACGTGAAGCCTTACACAGTTACTTATACTAATTTGATCAATATTTACTCCAGATAAGGTTGTCTTTCTAGGAGGCAAAGAACACATTCAAAAGTCACTGGCATCAAGAGAGAACACCAACCTAATGTTCTCTCGCTTGCAATGTGATGATCAATGCCTACTGCAAACAGATGAAAAGTAGAACCCTTTAAGAACTTGTGTAAATGCTTTAAAACAGATGCTTTGCATCTTCATCTTTTTGCAGTACAGAGTTGGGGTCATAATCATTAATACAAAACCGTAAAGACATGTCGAAGAAGTGGCATATTGAGAGTAACGATGGCATGCTATTAAGGAGAAACCAATCTTCAAAGAGCTTTCGAGAATTCTGCGTCCCAACAAATCTTAAATTATGCAAATGGAATCTTCCTAGTAACACTTGCATTGTAAATAGAGGTTCTATACTAGTTAGTCTAAAAATGTAAACTTCTGTCAAACAATCCACGTCCAAAGCTAACTGCTTTGAAACTTAAAACCGAGAGATCAAAGTTGATTGACTCAGTGATGCAGAAGACTTTGCTTTAGGAACAGTAGTCGGTTGCCAAATTTCTCCAGCTCGAATTGTGGGATCCACATTGTATTTATAAGTTGACCATTGACTTCTAACATTCAATAACTGGTCCGTGTTTTATCCTTGGTAACTCGATCTATCTTGTTCGGAGTATAGATTGTGAATGTGAGCCACACAAAGTGAAAACTTCCACAATTAAAGACTCAAGGAACTTGACGTCAACTCTTATAATCGTTATGCTTTATACTCTATATATATATATATATATATATTATCAAGTTGTTTTGGCTGCAAAACCAGATCATACATTACCCAAGTTTCTTCTTCCAAAGTCTTTTATTTTCCAAAATGGAGAAACCGTGTTTCCATGTTTCTTCTATCTCATGTTTCCTCTGTTGGGTCTTCATCTCCAGCTTCTTTATCAACAGTCTTGTTTCTCTCACCTCTCCTCGTCCTGACCAAATTGAGATCCTTTAAGAACGAGTTTCCAATCCTCAAATGTGACTTCCTTATCTCTGAACAAACAAAATCTTGGACCAGCAAAGACTCTAAGTCCTTTGATGGTGTTGTGTTTGATAGTGAAACTGGTGTAGTGACAGAACTAGACCTAGAAGGTGCATGTCTCAGTGGCAGTCTCAGTGCTAATAGTAGCCTTTTCAGACTCCACCACCTAAGGTACCTCCTTCTCTCTGACAGCTACTTTGACTCATTCTCATTCCTCCCCGGACTTGGCCAACTCACAAACTTAGAGTTCTTGGATCTTTCATATATGGGTTTAGTCGGTGAAATTCCATCATCAATTAGTAGCCTAAACCGTCTAACGAAGCTGTATCTTTACGGTAATGAGCTTATTGGCAGTTTTTCCCCTCTACTCAATCTATCAAAGCTCTCTTCTTTAGATCTTTCCGAAAATCACTTTTCTGGAAACGTTCCTTGTTCTCTACTCACCATGCCTTTCCTGTCATTTCTTGATTTGAACTCTAACCATCTCATCGACTCTCTTGAAACTATGAACTGCTCTTCATCATCTAAGCTTGAGAGGTTATTCCTCGGCTATAACCGTCTCAATGGTCGAATCCTAGAGCCTCTTTCAAAATTAGCCAACCTCAAGTACCTCAACCTAGCTTCTCAGAACACAACCGACCCAATCAACTTCGTCTCCTCCTTAGGCTTCAAGTCTTTAGAGGAACTGCATCTTTTCAGAAATGCTATATCGAGGATTAATATCGGATCACCAAATTTGAACACGTTATACTTGAATAACTGCAGCATCAACGAGTTCCCCACATTTATTAAAAACCTACAGAATCTGGAATATTTGCAAATGAGAAACAATAGACTCAAAGGAGAAGTGCCTAAATGGTTATGGAGTATGCCTTCTTTGATTCGATTGTCTCTCTCTCTCACAACTCCCTCGATAGCTTTGAAGGCTCGCCAAAAATGCTTCTCAATTCGTCTCTTGGCTGGTTAGATCTGAGGTCAAACGCTTTTCGAGGACCTCTTCCTATTATTTCACCGAGATTGTGGCTCATGATTGCATCAAAGAATAGTTTCACAGGAGACATACCTCTTTTATTGTGCAATCAAAGCGAGACCTACGTCTGCTTGATCTATCGCACAACAACTTCAGTGGTTCAATTCCCTCATGTTTGACTAATTCATCAGTGGAATATCTGGTTCTCCAAAACAACAATCTCATTGGGAGACTTGCCAACATATTCCACAAAACTGGCTCACTAGCAACACTTGACGTTAGCCACAATCAAATAACTGGGAAGCTTCCACGGTCTCTTAGAAACTGCACAAACCTGGAGATAGTAAACGTGGAGGGCAATAGAATCACAGGCACCTTTCCGTTTTGGTTGAAGGATCTACCGAATCTGGAAGTCATGGTCCTACGATCAAACATGTTCCATGGTCCAATCTATTCTCTTCAACATCCTCTATCATTTCCACAACTGCGGATTATTGACATATCCCATAACAGATTCACGGGAAGCCTACCACATGATTACTTTGTCAATTGGAGTACACTGTTGATCAGTATTCCCCCAGAGGAAAGAGATATGTACGTGGGATATGGTTTCAGGTATAGTTATTACCCTTCTATGTTTCTGAGAAACAAAGGAATCAACATGGAGCTGGAAAAGATCCTTTTGACCTACAATCTTTGTGGTCCTCCTCTTGAGAAGAGTTGCTTCGGAGACAAGGCACCATCAACACCAGAGGCACAAGAGCCTGAACCTCCAAAGCAAGAGCAAGTGTTGAACTGGAAAGCAGCGGCAATGGGATACGGCCCTGGAGTCTTGTTTGGACTAGCGATTGGACAAGTCCTTTATTCGTTCAAACCGGTGCTGTTCTTCAAGTTGTTTCGCATTTGAAATGAAGTTTTTGAATTTAGTTTTGTTGAAATAAGTGGTAAGGTTTTTGTAACTCTTCCGACTTAGATATATGTATGTGTTTAGACAAATGTGTGTGAGTGATATCAATAAGTTATTTCATGAAATGAAAGTCAGACTTTCGTAGGTTTTTCTTTTCTGTTTCATTGTTAGCTTTACAAAACATGAAAAGAGAGGGGGTATACTCTGTTCTTCTTTAAAAGACTGTCTACTCTCAAACTAAGGGTTTTTGTAGCCGTTCCGGCATAGATGTGTATGTGTATGAGGTGATATCGATAAGTTATAATCTCATGAAATAAAGGTAAATCATTCATCCGTAAATTAAATAAACTCAGGTACTCAAATTTCTTTAAACAAACATGAAAACAGGGATGGTCTACTCTGTTCTTTAAAGACTGTTTGTTTTATTTGCCTGAGCACGTGATAGGCACATTGTTTGGCACTGGCGTTCTCACACAGAATCATGGTGGAGAAAAAGGGTCGATCTCACGGGAAGATATTTAAATGTTTTTAAATTCCAAAGAGACAATAACTTGAGTTAAAAGCGGAATGAAACAGGAAAGCTAGTGAAGATAAATACTGATCTAGAAGATGATTACAAATCAAGAAGAAACATTCTGAAGAAAAAAGATTTGATGGATGATGGATGATAGATGATGGAAGGTTCATGTCTACATCTGTTATATCAAGTGCAGGATTTGTCATCACTCACCTTGATAATGATTCATGATCTCGGCAGCGAGAATCATCACCAATGTGGTTGAATCTCTCTGCCCAGGCTTCTAAAGATCTCAATAATCTCATTCTCTGCTTATACATATGGGTATATATACAGTCTGGATAGCACAGTAGAAACGTTGATACTTATAGCTAATGTTGATCTTGTCTACTATACCTTGTTAGGACTGTAGTGGTAGTAATTCTAGTGAGGTTTCAGCTTACTTTAGAGAACCTTCTTTTATTTGTTACAAAAAATCAGAATTTCGCAGTGGCTAGGCTTCATGAGTGTACTTTCAGGTTGTCTGTTATTGACTGTGATGAGATATAATCTAAAACGTTTCACTTTTAGGCTTTCAAAACTTACAACAGGCAATTTTGGTTATAGTTTTAGTATTTTGAAGTATCTTTACGTGCTTGTAATTTCTATGATGCGTTTGTTTATATAGTTGCAAAATGTTATTTTGAAATATCTTTATGTGCTTGTGATTTCTTTATTCTTTTTCTTATAGTGTGCAAAAATGAGGGAAGTGTTCACATTCACTGGACGTAAGAATTACGTTTATATATGATATGAAAAAGCGAGACCATTCCAATATGGTCAGTGTCATGGTGGGGCCTGTGTGGAATATAAAGTCTTAACACAGTTTCCATGCATATTCGTTTTATATTCATCGCTTTCTTTTTCTTTATTCCTGACGACACAACGTAAGAGTCACGTCCAGTTATAATTTAATTATAGTAGAGATGATGATTGATGAGAGGAACACAACTCCAAAGCAATATGTGTCTTTGGAGTCGCTAAACGCAAACGTCGTAGAAATGTCTCTTAGTGGTCACATAAGAATGAAAGTCAAAGATATTTTTCTTATTGAACACAGTAAGGGACCTTAAGAGAAGTATATTTGAATTGTGACCTAACAAATTCCTAATTACTGTGGCAAAGTGTTAAAAATACTTTCTGGGGTCCAGACGACCATGAAGCTTTATACCACACAAGTGTCCTAGTTGCGAGAGCATTCACCGTCATAAATTAGTTTAAGAGAGAAACGAAATGGACGTAAGAGTCACGTCTGGTTTAAATTGACGTAAGAAACAAGACATGGTAAGCCTATTCACGTCCAATTGTCAGCAGGATTCCAAAACGTATGACTGGTCCGTTGTTTGCTTCCTTGTGGGCCACACAGTGAATTAAACTTCCACAATGGAAGAGTCAAGCAACGTGGCTTTAACTCTTTTACTCTTATCATCATTATACTTTATACTCTATATATATATATATATATATATAAAGCTCGTGTTAGCTGCCAAAACAAAATCATACATACCCAGTTTCTTCTTCATATCTTGTATTGTTTCAAATCTTTAGTTTCTAAATGGTGAAAACGCATTTCCATGTTTCTTCCGTCACCTCTTTCTTAAGTTATCTTCTTGTCTCCAGCTTCTTTGTCAACAGTCTTGTCTCTCTACCTTTTCCTCGTCCGGACCAAATTGAGCTCCTTCTGGCTTTTAAGAACGAGTTTCCAATCCTCAAATGTAACTTTGGAGAACGACCTGACTCAGAACCAAAGACAAAATCTTGGACCAGCAAAGACGTTAAATCCTTTCGTGGGGTTATATTTGATAACGAGACTGGTGTAGTGATGGAACTAAACCTATTTGGTGCATGTCTTAGTGGCAGCCTTAATGCTAATAGTAGCCTTTTCAGACTCCACCACCTCAGGTACCTCGATCTCTCTTTCAACTACTTTGACTCCTTCTCATTCCTCCCGGAATTTGACAAACTCACAAACTTAGAGATCTTGCATCTTTCAAACTTGGGCTTAGCCGGGGAAATTCCATCCTCAATAATTAGCCTAAACCGTCTATGGCACTTGACCCTTTCCGGTAATGAGCTTACCGGCAGTTTTGCTCCTCTACTGAATCTATCAAAGCTCTCTTCTTTATTTCTTTCCGATAATCTCTTTTCTGGAAACTTTCCTTGTTCTATACTCACCATGCCTTTTCTTTCAACTCTTGATCTGAGACATAACCATCTCACTGACTCTCTTGAAATTATGAATTGCTCTTCATCATCTAAGCTTGAATGGTTAGACCTTAGAAATAACCGTCTGAGTGGTCGAATCATAGAGCCTCTCTCAAAATTGACTCACCTCAAACTCCTTGGCCTATCTTTTCAAAATACAACCGACCCAATCAACTTTGTCTCCTTGGGTTTCGAGTCTTTAGAGATACTGGATCTTTCCGGAAATAGTATATCAAAGCTTAATACCAGTTTCCCAAATTTGAAGAAACTAGCCTTGAATAACTGCAGCATCAGCGAGTTCCCCACATTTATCAAAACCTTACCGAAGCTGGAGGTTTTGGAAATTTCAAACAATAGACTCAAAGGAGAAGTGCCTAGATGGTTATGGAATATGTCTTCTTTAAATTTATTGGAGCTGTCTCACAACTTCCTCAATAGCTTTGAAGGCCCAAAAATGATTATCAATTCATCCGTTAAAGCCTTAGAGTCGAGCTCAAACGGTTTTCAAGGACCGAGATTGGAGTTCATGCTTGCATCAAATAATAGTTTCACAGGAAACATACCTCTTTGGTTGTGCAACCAAAGCTACCTACGCGTCCTTGATCTATCTCACAACAATTTTAGTGGTTCAATTCCGGGATGCTTGATTAAATCAGTAGGATATATGGATCTCAAAAACAACAATCTCATTGGGAGACTTCCCGAGATACTCAACAAAAGTGCCTCACTTACAACACTTGACGTTAGCCACAATCAAATAACTGGGAAGCTTCCAAGGTCTCTTACCAATTGCAAAAACCTAGAGGTTCTAAAGGTGGAGGGCAATAGAATCGCTGACACCTTTCCGTTTTGGTTGAAGGATCTACCAAACCTAAAAGTAATTGTCCTACGATCAAACAAGTTCCATGGTCCAATCTATTCTCCTCAACATCCTCTATCATTTCCACAACTCCGGATGATTGACATATCGCGTAACAAATTCACCGGAAGTCTACCACATGATTACTTTGTCAATTGGAGTATACCCTTGATCAGTATTTCCCTAGAGGAGAGAGAGCCGCAGTACATGGTATATAATTACTCGTATACTTTTTACCCATCCATGTTTTTGAGAAACAAAGGAATAAACATGGAGCTGGAAAAGATCCTTCTGACCTACACATCCATTGATTTCTCCGAAAACAAACTTGAAGGACAGATTCCAGAATCCATAGGACTTTTGAAGTCGCTTATTGTGCTCAACCTATCCAACAATGATTTCACAGGTCACATTCCATCCTCATGGGCTAATCTCACAAGGCTCGAGTCACTAGACCTATCTCGGAACCAACTAACTGGAAAAATCCCTCAGGAGCTAGCAACTCTCTCGTTCTTGGAATACATTAACGTTTCGCATAACCAACTTACGGGCCAGATACCACATGGCACACAGTTTGGAGGACAGCCTAGATCATCTTTTGAAGGGAATCTCAATCTTTGTGGTCTTCCTCTTAAGAGTTGCTTCAGTGACAAGGTACCATCAAAACAAGAGCCAGAACCTTTAAAGCAAGACCAAGTGTTGAACTGGAAAGCAGCGGCAATGGGATATAGCCCTGGAGTCTTGTTTGGACTAGCGATTGGACAAGTCTTTTATTCATACAAACCGGTGTTGTTCTACAAGCTGTTTCGCTTTTGAAGTTAACTTTTCGAGTTTAGTTTTGTTGAAATAAGTGGTAAGGTTTTTGTAATTCTTCCCACTTAGATATGTATGTGTGTGTTTAAAAAAACAAAATGTGTTGTGAGTGATATCTATAAATTATTTCATGAAATGAAGGTCAGCCATACGTAAGTTTTTCTTTTCTTTTTCCCTATTTCATTGATAGTTTACTCATGTGTTGTTGATCATTCATCCTTACACAAAACATGAAAACAGAGGGGGTAATAAATTTAGGGGTGTTCAATCCGGATATCGGTTCGGTTTAGGTTCGGTTTTTTCAGTTTTCGGTATTTCGGTTAGTAAAATATAACTACCATTCTAAATCTATATTTACTTCGGTTCGGTTCGGTTTATATACCGTCGGTTTTCGGTTTATGCGGTTTTATACCAAAAACATAATTATTTAGTTTAAGATCATACTATATGAATTTTAGAGTCATATTGTCAACACAGTCATTTATTAAAAATATATTACATGTTCAAATAAATGAACAAAAAAGTAAAAATGCTTCTCCCATCAAATAAAATAATCAAATCTATAACTAAAATCAAAGCTTGAAATTTTGAAATTACAAATATGAAACAAAACAGAAACAACATGAAAGAAAATTTTTTTCACTCTTCCATATTTAGTGTTCATTAAAGTCATGATTTTTCAATTGAACACAAAACTCTGTTTGTTTACATATAAGAAAAAGGCTGTGAAAATTTTCCATTCATTATTGTCCATCAAATTTATAATCTTCATATTAATTTAGCGAAGACTAAAATAAAGCAAAAAGATCAAAAAAAGACTTAGAAAAATAAGATGTATGAATTGTGATGTATTATTATTTAATTATAGTTCAAGTGTTTTACAAATTAAGGTTCTTTATTACTATAAAATTATGGTAATAGTTATTAACACAAATTTAACTTACGTAACAAATAGATTTTCATGTATTGTTATAAAATAGATACATATTTACGTGTTTCTACTTTTAATCGGTTTTGTTCGGTTTATTCGGTTTAATCGGTTATATAGCAAACCATATTCAAATCTTACGATTTTTATAAAATTATATCAATTCGGTTTATATGGTATATATCAAAACCAAACCATATTGTCTATTTCGGTTTGGTTCGGTACGGTTCGGTTTTACCATATTGAACAGCCCTAGGGGTATACTCTGTTCTTCTTTAAAGACTGTCTACTCTCTTATTAAGGTTTTTTTTGTAGCCGTTCCGGCATAGACATGTATGTGTGTATGAGTAATATCGATAAGTTATCATCCCATGAAATAAAGTTAAATAATTTATCCGTAATTAAAATAAAGTTGGGACTCAAATTTCCTTAAACATGAGAACTGAGATGGTCTACTCTGTTCTTCTTCTTCAAAGACTGTTTGTTTTATTTGCCTGAGCACGTGATAGGCACATTGTTTGGCAACGGCGTTCTGACACAGCTTCATGGTGGAGAAAAAGAGTCGATCCTGATCTAGAAGATGATTACAAATGAAAAAGATTTGATTATGATGGATGATGTAAGGTTGATGATGATGATGAAGACAGAGAGAAAATATTAAAGAGAAATTAGATTTATATTTTGATTGAAGATTCCCAAATGGCTAATACCTTACATATGTCGTGAGAAAGATAACTAACCATTCGGAGTTGCTTGCAGATTCTTCCACCATCATCAACCTGATAAATGATAATGGACATTCTAGTATTCTACTTCATACATTACGCTAGTTGGTTAAACAATGGTTGATGTCTACTTCTGTTTCATCAAATTTATCAGAGAATCTCACCATTGCCAGACCGCCCTGGTTCAGATGCTCTGTCCATTTTCTCGGCTTTTTGAGACTGTTAATAAAATTTTGAAGTATCGTTGCACTTCTAGGCGTTCAAAACCTATACATAAGACTGTTAATACCATTATGCAGTCTGACGCAGCATGGAGGTCTGATTCCCAACGAGCAGGACTTGGGTGGACTGTTATTGAGAACGAGCTTAACTCTGACTACATGGCCCACTGCCTTTATGTTCCTTCACCCTTAGTGGCGGAAGCACTAGCACTCCGAGAAGCAATGGCGCACTGCAGAGCACAGGGATTCCCTACAGCTTCACTGCCAAATGGACTCGCAGCAGCTTGTTAAAGCGCTGATTTCAAAATCCCCAACCCCGGAGATCTATGGAGTTGTCTCAGACATCCTGCTCCTCGCTTCATCCTTTCTATCTATTTCCTATGAATGGTTCCCTAGATCAAAAAACAAAGTTGCTGATGCCTTGGCAAAACAGGCTTTGTGTAATGTATGTCTTCTATCCCCTAACTTGGACAATGGGGTTTGATTTCTTTTTAATGAAAGTTTGTGTTTCAAAAAAAAAAAGAAGTATCTTTATGTGCTGTAATTTCTATGATGTGTTTGTTTATGGTTGTAAAATGTTATTTCGGAGAACAAGGCCTTGTTTGAGTTGTATATTTTATTGATAGAGAATTCGAAAAAAGGGAATATCTCTATATGTATATGTAAGATGAAATAGGATCTTGTAAAATATCAGATTGTGCTGTAAGATTGTATGAAGTTTCAACGTTTGCTAAAAAGGTTGATGTAGTTTTGTATACCCGTTAAAGTTTTAATTAGTTTGCCGTGTTTCTATTGGAGTCGGATGACCATAATGGCAAAACACGTTGAAGCTTTCGTTAGAGAGTTCTTTAACCAGGAGCTTGTGTGACCATGAGAGAAGCTTTTGGGACCATAATGGCTAAACGCGATTCTTACGTCTGGTTTGGTTATATTGACGCAAGAATCACGTTTGGTTACATGACATAAGAAAAAGACGTTGTTTGCTTCATTGGTGGAATGTCATCACTCTTTGTCGAATCTAATTATTTTTCATGTTTTTGTTCTCTATTAGCTAAATATCGATCTTCCGTTGTTTTGGCTGCAAAACCATATCATACATACCAAAGTTCTTCTTCAATATCTCTTCCCCATTCCTTCGTCCGGATCAATTAAGTAATTAAGAAAATTCCTCTAAAAAAACTTTGACCAAAAAAATCCTTTTAAACTTTTTACAAAACATGAAAACACCATCGGGAAATTTTTTTAATCACTAAGAGCATCTCCAATGTAAAACTCCATTTTTTCTTTCAGAATGGAGTAAAAGTGAAAATGGAGTAAAATTGCTCCAACCCTACTCCATTTCCCACTCCATTATGAAGTGATGAACATACAAAAAATAAACTACTCCATTTATGGAGTAAATTTCATTATGGAGTGAGATATGGAGTTGGGTTGGAGCATTCTTTACTCCATATCCACTTTTACTTCATTTTAGAGGAAAAAATAGAGTTGGGATGGAGATGCCCTAAACTGATTAAGAGGAACTTAGGCATCTCCATCCCTATTCCATTTTTTTCTCTAAAATGGAGTAAAAATGATTATAGAGTAAAAAATGCTCCAACCCAAATGCCCCAACCCAACCTCATATCTCATTCCATAATAAAGTATTTTTTTTTTGTTCATCACTCCATTATAGAGTGGAAAATGGAGTAAGATTGGAGTAATTTTATTCCATTTTCACTTTTACTCCATTTTGAAGAAAAAAATGGTGTTTTACTTTGGAGATGCACTTAGTTATCCCAAATGTGCGAAACAAATGAAACATAACGATCTCTAACAATCAAATCAATGACAGGACCCACATTCTATCTGTTTCGACACACTATGAGCACATAAGTTTCAATTACCAATTAAGTAATTTTAAAAAAAAAATCTCCCTCCAAAATGAAAAGTTTTGACAAAGAAAAACAGTTTAAAATCCGTGTAGAAAACAACGATTTAAAACAAGTTGCCCATAAAAATCTACACACACACACTACAAATAGAATAACGATGAAGGATTTTGTACCTCAGCCACTGCCTCCTCTGTTTTGGCCGGGACAACTTCGAATGAGTTGTTTTACGTCAATTATCCCTTTCACCATCTCCAAGTTCTTGGCGCTATCATGAATTAACCCCTGTAAATTAACGTCAAACATTAATTCGTAATTAATACAATAATTAAACCCATAGATTATGCTAACTACTTCTTAGGCAACCATTCGATATTCTCCATAGGGAAACTGCGTTATGAGTAGTTCAACCTAATTATAAGTAATAATTTCCATCACCAGCCGTATCAATTGATTTTTTTTATAATAAGTCGAAAATGGATTTAGATTACTGTAATAATTAAACCCATTATGCTAACTACTTATTAGGCAACCATTCGATACTTTCCATAGGGGAACTGCTTTATGAGTAGTTCAACCTAAATTATAAGTAATATTATCCATCACCTATCAATTGATTTTTTTTAATAATAATTCAAAATGGAATTTTGATTACGGTAATAATAAACTCACCTTAATTCTGCTGACAATTCTTTTGATTTTGTGTTCGCAGCCTTATTCGTCTTCAAAAACCACCGTACTCTGCCTCACGAAAAAAAAAATGATTAATCATTGGTTAATTTTCAATCATTAAACATAAACTTATTATCATTAAATCGATTTAAGATTAATACCACAATCTCATAGAGAAAACATAATCCTCAAAAAAAGAAAAGAAATCAGATGTTTATCGGCCACGAGTCAAGAAATCACAAATCGACTAAAATCAAACGAAACCTTAAACGGATGAACACAAGCAAAGTAAAACTCGAAGCGAAACATAGAAACTCATAACAAAAACCAAGATTTCAAATCGAAACACAAAATAAAAAGACTTGCGAAGAAACATACCTCTTGACTTGATCAATGCAAATTTGCTCTCTCTCTCTCGTCGCCTATAATTGCTCTCTCTCTTGTCGCCTATAATTGCTCTCCAACAGATTCTTGATTTTATTTTTCTTAATGAGTTTGTGAGGAATGAATGAAAGATGATGAGGAAAGGAAGGAACGAGAGAGCGCTTCTTATAGAAGTTACGAAGAGGAGGCGGAGCCAACGGCTAGATCATTACAACGGTCATATTTTTATTAGAGAAAAAGACAAAAATAGCACTAAATCAAGTTTATGTTCCCAAACTAGCACTCAAGGTCAAAAGTCACAAAAATAGCACTTAATGTTTTATCAAAAGTCACAAACTTAGGGTTTAGAGTTAAAGGGTGGGGTTTAGGATTTAGGGCTTAGGGTTTAGGGTTTAGAGTTTAGGGTTTAGGGTTTAGAGTTGAGAAATGAGGTTTTGGGGATAAGATTTCAAATTTTGAAAAATAAAAAAATTAAAATTTTCAAAGGATAAACTTAAAAAGGTGCTATTTTGGTCATTTTAGTTTTTGAGTGCTATTTTTGTGATATAAACTTAGAAATGTGTTATTTTGGAGATTTGCCCTTAATAATATTACAACGGTCATTTTATTTTTTTATTATTAATAGATATTTATTAGTTCAGTTCAAAAAAAAAGATATTTTATTAGTTACTTCCAAACGATTTTTTTATGATTTTTAAAAACAATCAACAGAATCAAGAATCAATGAAGACTGATTCCAAAATCATAAACCGGCCGGTTTGATCCAGATAACCGACTCCGGTTTCCTGCGACTCCAAATTCTCAAATCACTGGAGAAGAAGAAGAAGATATTTGTCTTCTTCCTGATTGCGAACGCGATGCGAAGGTAGATCGAACCTCTTTTGGTTCCTGAGATGCAATTATAGCGATGATATCGATTTGGATCGGGTGTTGATTTGTGAGTGATGTTGCAGATTAGGGAGCCATCGGATTCACGGGAAGACGGGAGGAGCTGGAACGAAGGGGATGGCGGCGAAGCTCTCAATCGGAGTCATCGTTCTACTCATCTGTACTCTCTCGCTTCTCTTCTCAGCTAACGTCGGTCGCGATCGCGAGCCTGCGCGTTCATCTAAGGTTGTTATGTTAGTATGGATTTTGAGTAGTGATTTGTTAGCTGAAGTTATAAGTTCTTCTTGTGTTGATTTAAGCATTTGATACTTGAGTAGAGAGATGTGGAAGAGTATGGATTTTGAGTAGTGATTTTGTAGCTGGAGATATCAGTTCTTCTTGTGGTAATAATGTGGTGGAAGAGCTGTGGGAGAGTGCTGAGTCTGGTGGTTGGAGACCATCTTCTGCTCCACGATCTGACTGGCCTCGTATGTTCATCTCATGTTTTTGACCTGTAAAGATTTCACTCTGTGCTTTTATCTCGGAAGTATTGGGGCTTTTCCAGGATTGGAATGATGATTATTAGAATCTTTTGGTTACTTTTTGCAGCTCCTACGGAGGAGACGAATGGCTATCTTCGTGTTCGGTGTAATGGTGGTTTGAATCAGCAACGTAGTGCGGTATGTGTGCTATTGTATGATCAAGGTCGTTACTTACACTTGGATGTGACGGATATTAACATGTGGATGATGTTGCCCGAATTAGATGCAGTACTTGCTGCCCGAATCATGAATGCTACACTTGTGTTGCCCGAATTAGATGCAAACTCGTTTTGGCATGATGACAGGTATGTTTCTGTTGCAAAAGGACTAGTTATAGTCCCTTTATTAAATAGCATTATTTCTAGAAAATATTAGACTTTCTGGAATTGTTACTGGCTACAAATGTAAGGGTAAAATGCAATTTGCATGTCTTTCTAAGTATCATCAGACAGATACATAAGTTTATAGCGATTTCTTCTTAAAATGTTAAGGATAGGTGTTGATGTGCTCAGAAGAGCAAAAACCATTGCATAACTTGTTTGAGTGTATATCTGTATTATCTGATATATGTTTGTTTTATTCCCAGTGGTGGTTTCCAAGGTATATATGATGTTGAACACTTTATTGAGACACTCAAGTGTGATGTTAAGATTGTGGGAATGATCCCCGATGTTCACAAGAAGATAAAAGCTTTTCAGGTAACAAACATAAAGAAAAGCTTTTGTTTTCATATAAGCATGAAGTCTGAAAGTAAAGATTATATACTTTTGTGTTCCTAGAGATGCTCCTATTGATTGGTACCTTACAACTGCTCTAAAGGCTATGACACAACATAGCGCTATCTACCTTACACCTTTCTCACATCGGTTGGCAGAGGAAATTGACAATCCTGAATATCAACGGTTAAGGTGCAGAGTGAACTACCACGCTTTGAGATTCAAGCTACACATCATGAAGTTGAGTGATTCGATTGTTGACAAACTCCGATCACACGGGCACTTCATGTCCATCCATCTTCGTTTCGAAATGGATATGTTGGCATTCTTAGGGTATGCTCCTTTTCAAAGACTTTGGCTGCCTTTGTATTATCATCTTATATACACATCAGCAACATGGGAACTATTATCTGCAGGTGCTTTGACATATTCAACCCTGAGGAACAGAAGACACTTAAGAAGTACCGTAAAGAAAATTTCGCAGAGAAAAGGCTTATCTACAACGAGAGACGTGCTATCGGGAAGTGTCCACTGACCCCTGAGGAGGTTACTCCTTTGTACTATCTTTAGAAAATGCAACATTTGACATTTTGGTTGATACTTGTGGGTGGGTGCACAGGTAGGTCTTATATTACGAGCAATGAGATTCGACAACTCCACAAGGATATACCTAGCAGCTGGCGAACTATTCGGCGGGGAACGGTTCATGAAACCGTTTCGAACCTTATTCCCACGGCTTGACAACCATAGCTCGGTGGACCCTTCTTCCGAGGAGCTGTCACCAAACTCACAAGGATTAATAGGATCAGCTGTTGATTACATGGTTTGTCTCATGTCCGACATTTTCATGCCAACGTACGATGGGCCGAGCAACTTCGCCAACAATCTCTTAGGCCATCGCCTCTACTACGGTTTCCGTACCACAATCAGACCGGACAGGAAAGGTTTAGCTCCGGTTTTCGTAGCTAGAGAGAAAAAGAAAACGGGTGGATTCGAAGAAGCGGTGAGACGAGTAATGATGAAGACCAACTTTGGAGGGCCTCACAGACGCGTGTCTCCTGAATCGTTTTACACGAACTCATGGCCTGAGTGTTTCTGTCAGGTGAATCCGAAGAAGGGCGGTGACAAATGCCCACCGGATAGTGTTGTAGACAGCCGGTTGGAGAATGTTGGAGATTCAGATTCAACTTCTCAGACAGATTCCACGGTCGTTGGATTAGGACGGCGAGGAATCTTTGAACTGTGTAAAGCCTTTGAAAATTGTTTCAGATAAAGAAGAGCAGAAGAAGAGAGAGAGAGGTCTTTCGTCATTGTTCACACTAGCTCAACAAGTATACATTTTTCTTTACTAAACATAGATTTGAAATTTTCTTTCAAAATTTGTAACAACATCTAAGAGAAGTGATAGAGATTCGACAAACATTCGTTTTTTTTTTCAATATCATAAATTTGATGATGAGCTGATGTACGCCTTTTTTGTAACTTGGTGTTTATGTAACGTTTTAAGGTAGCTATATAATCGCTAGAAGAAAAACTGTAATGACAATCTTGTTAACGTAGTAATGTTATTAATTAATCAAAATATTTTTTTTTATTGCACTATCATTGTCGTAATCATATGATTTGAAAGTTGTAATATGCTTATATGCAGCAATATTTGAATGTATTGGAAGCTTGGCTAATTAACGGGTCATTTCCTCTTTCTGGCTCAAATCACAGATATTAAAAAGAATTGAAATAAACAATCTTATCAAGCTCTTTCTGATAAACTCATATCCACAGACATTAATTGGGAAGAAGATGACTTTTACAAAATACCCAGAGGATGCTGTTTAAAAGTTTCTAGAAGCATGAAAATAATATTATAGTCACTAGGAGGATGTTGTTGCCAAGATGTTTTTGGTACTTTTTTCGTTTTTTCTCTTTGGAAAATTTCCTTGTGGCTCTCTGCCTTGCATTCCAAACAAGCTCGAGTGCCTTTGTATTGATAATATTTCCCTCTTTGGTCAAAGACCCATTTATAGAAATATTTCTTTTTTTCTCATGCCTTGCGTCACAAGCAAGCTCAGATCCCATGTATCTATAAAATGTCACTTTTGTCTAGGTATCTTGTTATTGGAAATATTTCTTTTTTTTTCTCTCGCCTTGCATCGCAAGCAACCTCAGATCCCCAGCATGTATATATAATGTCACTTTATTTTGTCTAAAACCCCAGCCACCACCATTAAAGCGAATATGGTGAATTCTGAGTCCCATTCTTCAAACGACCAAGTCCCGCCGTCCACCACTTGTTCTTCTCCGCATGAAGACGGTTGCAAAGAAGCCGATAATAAGCTGATTGAGTGTGCGCTGACTCTTCCCACGATGAAGGAAATCACTACCAAAGCGGTGACTGCTGTTTTCAAAACAGCTGACTTAGCAGAAGATAAGTTTGCGGACTACATGAAAGGAGGTGCTTGCAAAGAGTCATTTATGGCACTTGCGGAATGCCCTGATAGGGATAAGCCGGATAAGCAGATAGCCATGTTGAAGTGTATGGAAGCCCACTCTGATTACTATCATAAGTATAACGAGATTATTGACGAACAAGTGTTGAAGGAAGCTAAATCCATCTTTCCCGGAGGGGATTTAGGTTTTCTTTTGGGGGTTCACGAGTTCTTAACGAAAGGAGAAGGAGGTTGTTGCAAAGAACAATACTTGGCTTGTATGGATTGCCACATCGAGGAGGGCTTGAAAGAAGAAGAAGAGGAACTTGGTCCTGGGTTTATTACTTTTGCTAAAAGGCTTATTAGGTTCCTTTAGGTTATTTATCAACAAGGATGACTAAATTGTTCTTTTTCTTTCTTTTTTTTTTTTTACTACTAAATTTGTTCGCTTTCTAGGAACAGAAATAAAACTTTTGATAGTTGAGTTTTTTTTTCTTTCTATAATGCTTTTTTTTTTTAATATATGATTTGCCCTAGTTGTTGATGTTTCAGTCTTTTACAAATCAATCCCAGCACGTGTTTCTCATTTTACCATAATTTACCCAATTTGATTTGAATCACCGTAACATATGGGAAACCCCATGTCCAATATCTCGAAACGAGGTACAAGTATTAAATGAGTTTCAGCATGCATGCTTTTATATTATTAGCAATCTTATGTGCTAAGTATACTCTGGTATACACACCAGTCTGAGAAGGAGTTATTTGCCGAAGCTGAGAAGGAAGGTTTGTGGTTTACAAAACAAGTTCTTATTTGCTTTTCAAATCTTTTCTGTTTATCTAAGAAACCACGAGAGCATACTATTCGACCATTACGGGAAGTAGCTCGGATAGCACGAGAAGAAGGGGAACATAGACAGACGAAAGGAGAGAGGCCACCGGTATGGTGACAAGATACATCGTTACAAACGGGTACATACACATTGAGATCAACTCAGTTCTACTATTTATTTTCTGCTTCTTAACTCTGTTAGTTCTGGAATAAAATTGGGTGAATATGTTATAGATGTCTTGTTTTGTTTTGCAGTAAATGGTTAATGAGTTTTAGTACTGAATCATCTTAAGTTGTAGTAGATTCTGAATTTTCTTGTAGGATAAGCTGTAAGGCGCAGCAGTGGTGGGGATTAATTTGGCAACGACAAGCAGTGAAAGCAAATATGCATGGTAATCACATATAGAAGCATTAGGACACACTATTTGGTTGGTCTATATATATATGTATGTATGATTTTATTTTGTAACCCTTCGTTTATTATTTTTTCGGTAGTAAACGTACGCGTTGGTATATATGTATATATTCATGTAATGTATACTCGCATAAAATTGTCAAATGCTTTCAAAACTCAATCATATTGCCAAACTTAAGATTGTCTCTAGTCTTGAACCTTGTTTTAAAACCAAACTTATAAAATGACCTTCTTTTCCCATGCCAATAATACAAGTAATGAAAGAATTTGAATCCATCATTGAGGAGGAATCTCCTATTAGGGCTCAAGAGTTCTTTGGAGATTGTTGCAAAGAACAATACTCGGCTCTTTTGAAATGCTTCATGAAGCAGATCTAGCTGAGGTGTTGACTACTTAGGTTCGTTTAAGTTATTATCAACAGGGATGACTAAATTGTTCGCTTTCTAGGAACATAAATAAAACTTTTCATGGTTTGATTTTTTTTTTTCTATCAATGCTTTATATAATAAGATATATATATGTGATTTGGCCTAGTGGTTATTACTTTGTTGATGAGATGCCCCTCTAATACGAACTCAAAGATGAAAATCTTTACAAATCCCTTGTCCAATTCTCCAGACGAGGTACAAGTATCTTCCTCTAGCTAGGTATCTTGTTCATCTTAGTCTTGGCAATCTTTCCTTTAATTTGCTCTCACCTATTATTGCAAGCAAACTCATATCCTCTGTATTTATAATATCTCTTTGTCTAATACCAAGAATTTAACATCCATTATGTAATGTTTTAGTGGTTTATAAACTTTCTTTGACCAGTAAACCAGTTTCGAATCCTATGTCACTTTTCATAATAATTTTTGACATTTTTAAGAAGTTCATAATAATAACATTATTCATTTGTTTTTAAATATCCCCTAGACTATATTTGCGAAGTGATTTTGCCACATGTCCTCTCTACGATCATTTTAACAAAAAAATTGATGACATGGCTAACCAGATTGATGACATGGCTTATAATTAATATGACATGGATAATCACATTTATTACTGACATATATTTTCGGTAAAATTTATAGAATATGACAATAACTAATACATTACATTTAATGTTGATTTATATTTTTGTTAAACTTCTTAAAATATGATAATAATTCATAAATCATCGCTAAAATAAATATATTGAAATATGCATTATAAATTTCGAAATACATTATTTAATTTTATAATTATACAATTTTTATTACTAATATTTTCAAAATTTTCTACATCTTCTTAAAAAATTAATAAATTGTTAATCATAATTTCATTAGTTTCTTTTAGATATCTGCAAATTTTATAAATATTGTTTAGTTATAATTTTTAATAACTATACAATTTTTATATGATTTTTTAGTAATTTTATAAAAGTTTATTTAATACATTTAACGAAAATAAATAGATAAAAAATTTATCTAAGATTCGAATTTTAAATATATTACATATATATTATTAAATGTAATTTAAAATAAACAAAATTATTTTTTTCTTAATTTTATGTTTAAATAATCAACTTTGTATTAAACACCTAGTTCCAATTAACTGATCAACCCGTTAACCGGTATACTCAACACCGTCTCTCATCCGTCACGGAGAGTTTGCCTCCTTCTGATCCTCCCTCCGTGTCTACCCTGATGTGAGGTTTGATTCGTTTCATGTTCTTATATTGTGATGGTATTGGCCAAGCAGGTTTCCAAAACACTTACCATCTTGTGGGATGCTGCAACGACGACACTACTCACAAGTACAAGAGAAAGACTAACATGGATGATCAAAAGCGATATGAATCTCATCGACATTGCAAGTAATACAAATCCCAGCTTTGCTAGGTATATGTCCTACGTGTTTCTCATTTGTAGCGAGAGATAGAAACAAATATTACACAACTTAATGTCTCTCTAGTCCATAGATTAAAAAGAAGAAAAAGGGATTTTAAAAGAGTACAAATGTAATTTCATCAATAAAATGCAGATTACCGAATCAAAGGTTGATGGCTACTAGGGCTCGGCAAAAAATTTGAATCCAAAGAACGAATCCGATCCAAAAAAAAATAATACCAAACTCGAATATATATTGGTTAAATATCCGATCGGGTTTAAAACTTTGATATTTAAAAAATCAGAACTGAACTGAAATCCGAATATATCCGAATCAGATTTATATACTTAAATATTTTAATTATTTTTTAGATTTAATATCCAAAATATATAAGATATTTTGAAGTTGTCTGAAATACTTGGAAATATATACAAATAGTCAAAAATAAATATTTAAAATAGCTAAACAATATTCAAAACACCAAAAGTACTTGATATATCTATTGACTTTCCATTCAAATATTCAAGTCAAACCTATCTTGTGTTAAATTAGGTATTTTGCATATACTATTCAAATTCATATATTTTATATTATTTTTAGTTTTAAAGATTTTAAAAATTAAAGCATGTATGAATTTTTAATTTTTCAGAATAATTTAAATGGGTTATCCGAACCCGCAAATATCCAAACCGAACTCAAACCAAAATTTGTAAACATTCGAATGAGACTGAATATTTAATTCCAAAAATCTGAAATCTGAATAGATTCAAACCGAACTTGAGTGGGTACCGAATGCCCATACCCAATGGCTACCATGAGTATGAAAAAATATCAATTTACAGCTACTAAAACAACAATTGATGATATTTTCTTACTCACAAAAAAATAGCTGTTTTTACTAATTTCTTACACAAATACTAGCTGTTTTTATACAAAAATTATCAAACAATAATTCATGCTTTCCATTTGAGTAAAATAGCTTTTTTACACAAGAATATTAATTGTTATTCTTGTATTATGTTTTGAATGTATGCAAAATCAGCTATGATATTTTGTAAATTCTTGAGATGGATTTGAATAATAAAATGTACATCTATCCTACTAATAAGATAAATTAAAAAGGCAGAGATATATTATAAAATATCCGTTTCTTAAGATTTTCCCCACTTTTACCTTTAGAAACTGTGCATGAATCTTACTAGTTGATATTATAAATAGACTAGAGAGAAACTGATAAACTAACATTTACAAAAGTGAGAAATCTAACCAAAAATATTATCAAAGGACTTTTATTTTGAGTTCATCATTTTGCATTTCATTCCTTAAACTATGCGCAAGTAGTTTGGTTATTTACATTCATAACAAAAACTAAGCGATTTTTTAACAGAATATTTTTTTGTAATACCATTGTTTGCTATATGTATGGTTGAGTTTAATCAACTATTAAACGATATAATGAAATGTGCCCAAGTCAAACTTAAAAAAGTTAGCATATCTAGAATAAGTATTTGTGGCATCATAAACAAAATTGATATATACTGTATATGTGAAAAAAACAAAATTCACTCGCTGCTAAATAAATAAAAATTGACTCAGTAATAAATACAATAATGAATTATATATCAAATTCACTTTTTGAAATTATACTGTTACGAGGGCTCGAAATAACATCCAGATTTGAAAATGAAAATCACATGAACATGTAATAAATATATTTTATCAGCATATAATATGAAAGAACTATAAAATATCGTTCATACGTTTTTTATTAATGAAATATCATTCTTACGTTACTGCACTCGTATCCTAGTATCCCACTCCCTTTTTTTGAAATATATTGTTTCTTATGTATTTATATATATACATACAAAGTTATATATGATAACGTAACTATAATTTTATTAAATTATTGTTGTTAGAACTGGCAAAATATTTATATTCTGTTTTCTTAAATGTCTTATATATTATTTGCAAAGTGTTTTTGGAAAATGGCATCCAACTCTGATAGAAATAAACAAATACGATATACATTTTAACACTGAACCAAATACATGTATTTTCTTAAATTAATTACCAAACATCATCTATAATTGAGCAATACATATAATATTTTGTCATATACTTTTTACTGGACCAAGAATATTTTTAGGAATACATGCTTAGCAAATTGAATATGATTTAAAGGTTAGTTTCATAATCCAGAGAAAAACAAACAGAATATGTTTCTTTGTGTTCTTATATCAATAAAATTCTAGCCAATTACTATACTTAAAATTTGATAAGATATTTTTTTATTTTAAGGATTAATATTTTCTCAATCTTTTGGCAAAAAAATAAATTGAATCAACATATCTGATGGAAAAATGAACATATACAGTATACAATTTTAACCACTTAACTAAATGCATGTAACTAGTTCATATAATTATTATTACCTATATTTAGACAATAATTGTAATTATATTCTATTTTTATTTGGACTATTCTAGGAATGTATGCTTGGAAAGTTGAATATGCCTTACATGCTAAGTCTTATCATTTAGAACAAATAAAGAAAATCATCATAATTCATTTTTGTTTGTCTCTGTTATAAATTTAGAAAAGGTTATATCAAATTATAACTATTTTAAAATTGTGTATATATATCTTCCTTTTTTTGCTTCTTGACTTTATTTGATAAAAACCGCTCTAATTAATTTATAGCTCAATGATTCTGCACCACTCAAACATAACAACTTCGAACAAATGTTACAAGATTATATGCATGATTATTGTTTTATATAAAATCTGGGGTTTGAATAAAATTCACTGGCCTATATTTACCCACAAAGAAATATTAAAATACAAATTTTTGAAAACTGATTTTTGTGGCCAATCTTCAAAATCTAATTTTCCTCCTCCCCTTATATATGGTTGCATTATTTCTCATTGCTCAAATCCTCTCATCACCCTTTGGTAAATATACAAATCTGACCTATTTTATAGCCTCCCCATTTGTTTATTTGCTTCATCTGGGTTCCTCTTCAAACATACGCATCAACGTACCTTCCATTATATTCTCTATGCACTGCTTCACCATTAAAAGGAACCCAAAGGTTTGATTTTTATGAATATTCAAGGGTGAATGGTCAGCAAAGGTGAGATCTTTTATTCATTTTTAAACCTTTCTCTACTATTATTTTATCATCATTCTGTCGTATGGCCTTTGTTTATATACTATCATCGTTTTCTCTGTTGCATCTATACAAAAATCTATTCCTTGTGCGGTCATACAAACAGAGATCTAATGACTGTTGTTGGACATTAAGTTGTCTTTTTTTGCTTAAGTTGTCTTTAGATATTTAGATATCTCTTAAGGATTGTCTCGGTTTGTGTTCCTACAAAGATCCCCTTTTTGAGACAGAGAAAGAGATGGGGTGGGGCTTAGATGTGTCGTTGTCATTGAAACCTTAAAAGTGTAGTTGCTTTTCTAGCACAAGTCCCTTTTACATTTAATGGCAATCTGTCTATTCAGTTTTTGTTTTGCATATAAGAAACAGGAACGAGGAGAATCATGGAGGGACCTCTGCAGCTTTTTCCTTGAAGCCTTTATTTTTTTTTGCATATATATACTTGTTTTCATCATTACATCATATATATGGATAATATCATCTGCTTGTGTATCTTTGAGTTTTAGATATGCAGAGTCTTAAAGTCTCTGACTTTTTGTTTCATTAATAAGCAGAAAAGTAAATGCTGAAGAAGGTTTTGTGGTTGGTAAAGAGGGTTAATGGTCTTTAAAGTGTTTACCTTTTTGTATTTTTTCTTTGGTGTGTAAAGGGATGGCAGCATCAAGCTCTTGTCTTAAGCAAGGGTCAGTTCCTATGGACAATATTCGCATTACACCTGAAGCAACGTATGAAGCTGTGGTTGCTGACCCTAAGCTCTTCATGGGTTCATTGGAAAGGCTACACTCTCAGTTGAGTACTAAGTTCATGTAAGTCACTTTTTTTTCCCTTGTCTCTTTCTTATGACTTATGAGAGTAAGTTTGTAGTTATTCTAACCAAATATGTTCTTGTGTTTTGCTTGCATTGGTTCTTTTGCTTCTTGTGTGATGCATTTGAAAGAGCCGGATTTGAGATTTTCGGGGATATAAACATTTCTTTAAGAAAACATGATAAATTTTACTTTTTTTTTTTAACAATTTGGGCCAAGGTCAATAATTCAGTGGAGACATTTAGCTTCCAGTTCTAACAATTCTTCATGTTGACTATGTGATTATAGGGTTCCCATCATAGGAGGGAGAGATTTGGACTTGCACAAGCTTTTTGTTGAGGTAACCTCTCGTGGTGGAATCAATAAGGTATGTTATTTCAAACTATGGTCTAACTCCAGGCTTATACACATTGTTCTTGGGATCATGTACCTTCTATGTACTACTACAGATACTTCATGAAAGGAGATGGAAAGAAGTGACTGCAACATTTGTCTTTCCTCCAACAGCTACAAACGCATCATATGTCCTGCGCAAATACTACTTCTCCCTCCTTAACAACTATGAGCAAATCTATTTCTTCAGATCCAACAGCCACATTCCTCCAGGTTTTTAACTCATTACAACAACACATTTTTTCACTTGAGCTTACTTTTAACACCATTTCTTCTGTAGACTCTCTCCATACCCCATCTGGTGCACCAGGGCTTATGCAGGGGGGAGCCATGAGACCGCCACAAGAGCTTCAAGGTTTAGCCTTTACACCACAACCAAGGATCAACCCTGGAGGTTGCTCTCACTCTCTAAACAAATAGTCTTATAACTATGACTTACTAAAAACTGTCAGTTATTGTTTCAGGAGTTTTAAATGGTGCTGATGTGTTTGGAGTTGTGGATGGGAAGTTCGAAGACGGTTACCTTGTAACTGTGACAATGGGATCAGAGCAGCTCAAAGGAGTTCTCTATCAGCTTGTTCCAGAGAACACAGTCGCTGCTCATCAGAGTCATCTCGGTGGCTTCACCAACGCTTGGAACAACAATGGTCCTTATCCTCAGGGGGTTGTTACTGGAGGAGTGACGAAGCGCCGCAGGAGAAGGAAGAAGTCAGAGATCAAGAGACGCGATCCTGCTCATCCTAAACCTAACAGAAGCGGTTATAACTTCTTTTTCGCCGAGCAGCACGCAAGGCTGAAGCCGCTGCATCCAGGTAAGGATAGGGAGATCAGCAGGATGATTGGTGAGCTCTGGAACAAGCTCAATGAGCAAGAGAGATTGGTGTACCAAGGGAAGGCCATGGAGGATAAAGAGAGGTACAGAACTGAGATGGAAGACTACAGAGAGAGGCTTAGGACAGGACAGCTTATAAGTAATGCTGTTCCGTTGCAGCAGAGGCTTCCTGAGCAGAATGTAGAGATTGCTGAAGCTGATCTTCCGATAGAAGAAGAAGAAGAAGAAGAAGACGAAGAAGGGGATTCAAGCGGTGTCTCGGGGGAAAGCGAGCCACATTCTGATGCTGAGATGGAGGAGCCATCTCTTGCTCCTTCAGGTGTGAACCTTAACCCTAATCCGAGTGAGATGGTGGTGGCTACTAAGGAGAAAGCCAGTGATGTTGTTGTGATGGAAACGTCTCCGGTGAAGAAAGATGAAGAGCCGGCTGTGGTGGTGGCTGCTCAGCAGAACTGAAGATTCTTCTCTTGTTTCGTTTTGGTGCCGCAGGTAAGAAGGTTAGAGAGAGGCAAGGCTTTTATATGGTTACTTGTGGCATAAGACATTCTCTTTTGTTTTATTTTAGATTTCTTCTACAACAAGGCATGTTTGTTTAGGAGTGAACATTTTAAAACATTTTGTTGGTCTTTTGGAATGCTAAGTCTTGTTTTGTTGCATAGGGGTAAGTTCTTCCTTATCTTAAGTTTCAGTTTTATTGGCATTATTACAGGAATAATTAGTTCAAAACTTCAAATTTGTAAAAATCCAAATTTTCTTACATTTTGTTGGTCTTTTGGAATGTTAAAAGCCTAAAAGTTTTGTTTTGTTGCACAGGAGCTTATTCCTTTGTAGTATTATTATTTAGATAGAGTAAAATTGATTAAAAAATAAAAATAAAGAAGAAGCTCCTATGCAACAAAACAAGACTTTTAAGCTTTTAGCACTCCAAAAATACCAACAAAATGTAAGAAGAATTGGATTTTTACAAATTTAAAGTTTTGAACTAATTATTTCTGTAATAATGCCAATAAAACTGAAACTTAAGATAAGGAAGAACTTATCCCTATGCAACAAAACAAGACGACTTAGAATTCCAAAAGAATAAGAATATTTCCTTGCTTAGACCATTTCCAATTTATATCTATATTTATTTTTCTATTTTTTTAAAAATAAAGATTTTCTATTATAAAGATATATTTACTCTAATGTATACTTCTATTATAGAGTTTTTATATACTTTGAAGAGAAAAAATAGAGAAATGTTATTTCCAGCTCTAGTTATATAAAAGTAATATTTTTCTATATTCTCTCTAAAATAAAATAATTCTATTATAGATAAATAAATTAGAGTAAAATAATTTTTATAATAGAGTTCTTTATTTTAAAATAAAATAATACATTGGAGATGTTATTAGCTAAAAATGCAGAGATAATCCTTATGTAAAATATCTGAAGAACAAAAAAAATTAATAATGAGTTCAAAACTTCAAATTCTTGTTTTTTTTTTGTAAGTTTTGTTACATTTAAGTATTTAATAATAACAAAATTACTTGAAAAAAAACTTCCTGTATTTTCTCTATTTTTTAATTGATTCTACGGTAATCGGTATGAAACTGTAATCAAACCGGTTGTAAATTACAACCGGTTAAGTATGAACCAATCAATCAAGCCTTTGCTCTGGTTCATCGGTAGCGAATCCTTTCACATGACTGACTCTCGATCCCCTTTGTGACGGCGGCAGCAGCAGCAACGACGACGACACAAGTCTCCCCACCCTCAGTGATTGTTAAGCCACAGATCCTAATTCTCGATTCTTCCTAAATCCTGAGGTTTTTGCTGGTAAAATCTCTCGATTCTGTTTTTTTTTTTTTTTTTTTAATTTGCTTTGTTCCCGATTACGATTGTGGTTCAGCTGAGTAGTAATAAGATTGAATCGTAGCTGTTTCGATGCCTGCTAGGTCCTAGTTCGTTGGATTCTGAATCTTTAGTTTCTAGTCACTACATAGTTCCTTAGAATCCTGGATTGGATATTTGAATGGGCACTTGTCAGCTCCCTCAAAAAGCTTTAAAACTTTTTTAAAAATTGTCTTAGGATCTTTGATTATGCACAGCTTAGCTTCATAATTTTCATTTGATGTAACAACTTGAATCACTCACTCCTCTTTTATTACATTCTAGCCATGGGGAAGAAAGCAAAGAAGAAAGCTCGAACTCCAACTAAGGAGAATCTCACCAAGAAGGTCTCTGAACATCCTAGTGAAATAGCTGAGGAGGCAGTTAAGGAGAAGCAAGCTTGTGTGCATTTCGACAAGGGTCTTAATTTAGATAAAGTGTTAGAGAAGATTAAGTCTTCCCGGGTGATCAAGTGTCATGAATGCAAGGAAGGGGCGAAAGGAAAAGGTAGTAATAAGGGGAAACATTCTCCTTCTTCTTCTTCTGATAGAAAAGCTATTTGGGTTTGTTTGGAATGTGGCTGTTATGTCTGCGGAGGCGTTGGTTTGCCAACTTTACCGCAGAGTCATGTCCTCAAGCATATCAGAATGACACGTCACCGTTTGGTGATTCAATGGGAGAATCCTCAGTTGAGATGGTGTTTCCCCTGCAACTCGCTTCTCCCTAACGGTGAGAAGAAAGATGTGTTGTTGGAGGTTGTGAAACTGATGAAAGAACGGTCTTTAAACAGTTTAGCTCCTTCTTCATCTGATGATGCCCAAGGAAGTGGGAGTTTCACTACCGACATCAAATTAGAAAGTGATGGTTATGTTGTGAGAGGTTTAGTTAACCTTGGGAACACATGTTTCTTTAACTCTATAATGCAGAATCTTCTCTCTTTAGATCAGTTACGATCCCACTTCTTGAAGGATGATGTGTCTGGTGTTGGTCTACCTCTTGCTTCTTCTTTAAGGAAACTATTCGCTGAGATGAAGCCAGAGGCGGGTTTAAAGAGTGTTGTAAACCCTAGAGCCTTTTTTGCGACGTTCTGCGCTAAGGCGCCGCAGTTTAGAGGTTATGACCAGCATGACAGCCACGAGCTGCTGCGCTGTTTGCTGGATTCGTTGAGCACGGAAGAATCTGCCTGGAGGAAGAGGCGTGGTGGTGTTTGTGATGATGATGAGAAGGCTACTACTACTGCTACTCTCGTGGAGTCTGTGTTTGGAGGCGAGACTTCGAGCATTGTTTCTTGTATTGAGTGTGGGCATTCCTCGAAAATCTATGAGCCGTTTTTGGATCTTTCTTTACCTGTACCGTTTAAGAAAACTCCTCCTAAGAAGCAGCAAGCCCTTTCTCGAGCAAAGAAAGGTAAGTTTCCACCAAAGAGAACCGCTAAGAATGTGTCAAAGGTGAGTAAAGTTTCAAAAGTCCTCCCAGCTAAGGTTGCTACAGCTGATTCGGACAATGGTGCGGTTTCAGAGACTCCTTCGGTTATAACTCTTGACAATAAGGAGGCATCAGAGAATGTAGCACAAAGTGATACTGTTTTTGATAGCTTCTGGTTGGACGTTATTGCACCAGAACCCGCTGGAGATGAGACAAATCTTGATATGGAAGATAGCGTTAGTGATAAAACCCCAACACCTGAGGCTAGTCAAACTGTTCCATGTCCAAATATTCCTGCCAATACTTCAGTTTCATTGGGTGATCAGGCTTCAGAAGGTAACGCAGAGAGACTGATACAAGATAGTGACGAGTTTGCAAAGGCAGATGAAAAAGATGTACAAGCGACGCAGTCTGATGAATGCACAGCTACAAGCGCTATTTCTGCTGAGATCAGTCAAGATAGTTGCATTGGTTTGGATCCTGGTTTAGGGGAAAGTTCGTCCTCGGTGAATCCTTGGGATGAGGAAGAGGTTCCGTTGATGGTTGCAGATTCACAAGTCCTCTACATGCCATACAAAGAAAACGTATCTTCCTATGATGAGGGTGAGGCTTCATCTTCATTTGTTAGTGGTGATAATCAAGAACCAGAAAACAATGATTTTGTTGGTTTAGGCGGTTTATTTGATGAGCCTGAGGTTACCGAAGGGCCTGTTGTTTTTGGACCTCCTTGTAAGCCTGAAGCTTCTTCGGGAGTTGTTGGTTTTATGGCGTTCAGCAGCGAGTCTGATCCTGAAGAAATAGATGATTCGGATTCACCGGTGTCTGTAGAGAGGTGTTTAGCTCATTTCACTAAGCCTGAGATTTTGTCTGACGACAATGCTTGGAATTGCGAGAACTGTTCAAAGAACCTGAAACTCCAACGGTTGAGAGAAAAGAGAAAATCAAGCAACACCAGCAGCAACGGATGGGTGAGTGAAAATGAAGATGGAGTTTTGGGAGAAACCGATGTGAAGCAAGATCCAAGTGATAGTGGAAGAGAAGCTATGAGTTCTAATGACAGTGAATCCGAAGGCGAAGAAGATTCAAAGAAAGTGATAACAGTGAAAAGAGATGCAACTAAAAGAGTACTTTTAAACAAAGTTCCACCTGTCTTAACCATTCATCTAAAGCGATTCAGCCAAGACCTGCGTGGTAGGCTAAGTAAGTTAAATGGACATGTTGCTTTCAAAGAAGTCATCGATCTTCGACACTATATGGACCCAAGGTAACATCTCCCCTCTTCTACACGACCTGTTTTTCTTAATCTTTCACAATATGAAACTGTTTCTTTGTTTTTTGTTGGTTCGTTTAGGTGTAGTGGAGAAGACCCGCCGGTTTATAGATTAGCTGGATTGGTGGAGCATTCAGGGACAATGAGAGGAGGTCACTATGTGGCGTATGTTAGAGGAGGAGGAGGTAAGAAAGTTAAAGAGAGTGACTCCTCTTCCTCAAGTGTGTGGTATAACGTAAGCGATGCACATGTCCGTCAGGTTTCTTTGGACAAGGTTCTGCATTCAGAAGCGTACATCTTGTTCTACGAACGGATCGTCTGAGATTACATTTTTGCAAAACAGAGTTTTGATCTTTCATTCACTACAGGTTGCGTTTTTGAGGATCACATTAGATCAATACCATTAATTTTGTTTTATTATTGTTATGTTTCAGAGTAACATTATATGTATTATCAGAAACATGTCTGGATATACTCGAGGCTCTCAACTATGTTACATTTCAATAGAATGTAATCAATGGTGAATCTGGCATTAACTTGATTTCATACCAACAACTAGGCCTAGGTACATTTATGTGAAAAATCTAACCGAAAATGAGGTTTGGTTTGGGTCTGGATCATATCAACTAGACATGGTCATAAAATATGAACCGAACCCGAAAACTGATTTGTATCCGGTCTAAAATGTAAAAAATACTCAAATGAATATTGTAGGGTGTTACAAACATATCAGAATCCGAAGTTTTATTAATCGAATCCGAACGGATAACTTGAAAAATCAAAATAATATCCGAAGAAACCAAGCCGAATGTCCTAATCACTGTGCAATATATGTATTTGAAACATAAATATATAATTCATATATTCAATTTCATACTTATTTTAATATGATATCTAAAAATAAGTATTTAAAAATTAAATAAGTGCCTTAAATACCTAATTCTATATAAATAAGTATATATTTTATGTTTTGCTTTAAATTTTAGATTTTACTTCGGGTTATCCGAACCGATCCTATATAACCCGAATCCGAACGATATATGATTACTTTATGAATTCTAAGATGTGATACAAAACCGATCTAAAACTGATGTGTTATATTTGAACATGATCCATATTTATAAATTTACTAGAATAGGATATAGGGTGTGATTCAAATTAGAACTGGAATCTGAAATATCCTATCTGAACCCCAGCGGATACCCAAGCGTCCAAGCCTAATATCAGGATCTTATATTTTTAGAACTGAATAATGAAAACTGAAGTGAAAGTTGAATGGTTACCCACATTTCTATAATATATTTTATATACTTAGTTTGATAGAAAAATAATAAATCTAGCTAGTGAATATACAAACACAACAGTTACATAAAAAATGTATGTATATATATCAAAAACAAGTACAGCTATTGAATTGCTAATATTAAGAAAATAACATCTAAACTTAAGAGCCCAATTGATTGCACTTAAGCCCACTATAATTATCTACGTCCAACATCATGAAATCGAGAAACAGAATCCGACCCGAAGTTTAAAATTGTTTACTCCTTCAATTTATCTGTTTAGGCGAAATGACTCCTTTACCCTTGACTTCGTTTATACTTTTTCTTCTTCTTCTTCTAGTCCTTCGTTTTCTAATTGTTTACTCCTAATAGATCTCTACTTAGCTTCTCCGCGATACAAGCCCATTTAAATTCACATCCAATCGGATCGAGGATTTAGGGTTCGCGAAAAAAATGGCGCAACAACAATCGCTGATCTACAGCTTCGTCGCTCGCGGGACGGTGATCCTCGTGGAGTTCACTGATTTCAAAGGCAACTTCACCTCCGTCGCTGCACAGTGCCTCCAGAAGCTCCCCTCTTCCAACAACAAGTTCACCTACACCTGCGACGGCCACACCTTCAGTTACCTCGTCGAAGATGGATTCAGTAAGTCCCTATCGCTTTACCTATTACTCTCGGTGATTGGAATCTATCGAATCGAGTAGATTTGAGTGTTTTCGGTAGGGTTTAGATTTGATGCTCAGTTATTGATTGATTGATTGATTCTATTAAGTATGATGAAGTGGTTTACACATTTAGATAATGGTTTAGTTAGAACCGGAATAGTTTATAGTTATTGATTGATTCGTTGTAACTGACACTATGTAGAAGAACACCAACATTATCTGACACTTATTTGCTTATTATTGCTATCACCTGATTTATCCTCAGCTACACGTGAGGTTGATTTTGTTTTCGTGATGTGTGCAGCGTACTGTGTTGTTGCGGTTGATTCTGCGGGGAGGCAGATTCCGATGGCGTTTCTGGAGAGAGTGAAAGAGGATTTTAGCAAGAGATATGGTGGTGGGAAGGCTGCTACTGCTCAGGCTAACAGCTTGAATAAAGAGTTTGGGTATGTATAATGTTGTTGATTTATCTCTTTGTTTCTCTTTGGACTTGACTCTTGTTTTGGTTACTTTTGAAGGTCTAAGCTGAAAGAGCACATGCAGTATTGTATGGATCATCCTGATGAGATTAGCAAGCTTGCTAAGGTGAAAGCGCAAGTCTCTGAAGTTAAGGGTGTTATGATGGAGAACATCGAGAAGGTTTGAATCTGAACCTTTTTGCGTTTCCAATAGACTAAGTTACTGAAGTTTCTTGTTTTGGTATCTATTGCAATCACATCTTGAAGGAAATGTTCATTTTGGTTACCAATGTCACACATGTTTTTTGCTGTAAAACGAGTAAAAATATGAAACTCAATTCATATGCAGGTTCTTGACCGTGGTGAGAAAATTGAGCTTCTGGTGGACAAAACCGAGAACCTTCGCTCTCAGGTTAGACTCTCTTGCAGTTATCTACAAATATGAAGCTGGTTCACCAATATTTTCGTATCTCATGTTTGGTTAAACTATAAAATGCTGTAGGCACAAGACTTCAGAACAACGGGGACACAGATGAGAAGAAAGATGTGGCTTCAGAACATGAAGATAAAACTCATAGTTCTCGCCATCATCGTCGCACTGACTCTCATAATCGTGCTCTCAGTTTGCCATGGCTTCAAGTGTTAAAGAGCCCCATAAAAGTTTAAAAAAATCTCTCTTGAAATCTTTCTCTCACTCGGTCATCGTAATCTATATATAATAGCAAACCATTTTTATTAATCTGATGATGTCATCATTTTTCATAAGAAAAAAAATGCAAAATCTAACGGTGATATTTGTTCCTAAAATGTAATCTAATGGTAAATTTTGTTTAAGAACAAAAACATGACGTCTAGATTCAGTTTAGAAATCGACGTCTTCATCTCACCAAGTCATACATGTGCAAAGTGCCTCTTAAAAACTGTACAATTTGTCCGTACCCCTACACTCGTCATTTTTTCTCAAGAGACGTGTCTTTTCAGAATGTTATATATTGAAGAGATAGATTTATCTGAGGTTTTCTCTCATTTTTCTTTTCTCTCTATCTCTCTGGATTTTAAATTTCTTTTTGATGACATTCTTTACAGAAGATCTTATTTTCCTATAACCCTCTTTCCTTTTCAGGTAGTTCCACTCTCATATTATGTATGTTGAGTTTACTGTCCCTATTGAGTTTGTGCAATTTCCTATATATTTCCCTGCAATATTGTCCTTGATGAGTTTATTGTCTCCCTTCTTTTTCAGTAAATTCAGTTTCGTTTTATTTATCTGTTGAATTTATTGTCGCTATTGAATTTTCTGATGTATTTCTCTGCGATCACTCAATTTACTGTCCCTGTTAAGTTTCTCATTCTTTCAGAATATATGTAGAAACAACAATTCAATACAAGTCATCTGTTCGCTCTATCATAGTAGCGTAAAGGTATCTTTCCAAATTGACTTGGCGTCCATATTAGAGAGACGTCAATGAATATAAGTAGTATTTACAACTAAATTCGTCTGATTTTACGAATGCTTCCAAGCGTACGTGTATACCAATGTTCGCCTAAAGATAAATGCCAAGGTTGGTGTACTGAATTGCTTGTTAACTATGGAGCGTTCACCAGCAATGCCATTAGTAACACAAGTTCCTAGCATTATTGCGGGGATGGATGTACCATCAGTTGATGCGATTGTGAGCTCCATACAATGGCCACTCGTATCAAAATAAAGGGCATGTGTGTATGCGTACACAATTGTGGAAAGCGGGAATGATTCATAAGCTTGTCTAACCAGTCATAATCGAAGACATTTTATGTTTTTAGATTGGAGATAACTGATTGTGTATATTGTAGACATATCCACAGGAACGATCCAATTCATTCCTTAGTTAACAAATCGTTTTTAACTCTTGTATGTTGTAGCAAAACTGTTTCATTGCTTCCTCTGCCATAAAATTCTATGTATTTAAAAGTGGTACTGAAGCAACCAGATTTGTTGGCTTTTATGTTTTTTTTTTCTTTCTGAAAGCAAGAATTTTATGATCTGCAGGAGAAATTTTCTTTTCCTCAAATAGTAGTACATTGTTTATAAAAACTATGTTGACTGTGTCCTTATGGTCGACTTTTTAATTATTGAAATCAAAAAAATAATTTTACATGAAGTGCATAAAATACCAAGTCTTCAAATAAAATAATACAAAGAAGGTATTAACCATATTGGAAACCATTCTTTAAGATATGTAAATTTGGTTATAGATATAAAATGAGCTGAAGCAACCTGGTAAATAAACATATCAATCAACACGTCTTTTAAATTGAAAAGATTATGTTTAATTATATTTCTTTTTGTTAAAAGAGTGACTACATAAATAAAATAAAAAGAAGAAACTAACAATGAGTTCATCAACATGTTTGTGATCTTAGTTATTTGATTCATCGATTCTAGTATCTTGTCATGAAAAGCTAACTTAATGGAGGAGGCGAAGAAGGGCATGACGAGTGAACATCCTGGCCAAGAGGAATGAAAAAGTTTTCCTTTATTGCTACCCGCTTCTTTCCAGTATTCGGTCTCGTAGTTTATATTGTCGATTCCTTGTGAAAATCATAAAATTGAAACAGTTATTGTATATATTCAGAATTCTGGTCGCAATAGATTCAAAAAATATAATATACTGATTGCATATTAAATTGCTATTTGTGGTTATAACATTATTCTTTCTTTAAATTGTACTGATTGCATATTGTGTATATATATTTAGCAATAAGAGTTATAAATATTCTCTTCATTGTTATGATGCAATATTCATTGGATTAAAAATTGCTACAAATAATTTTGAATTGATTTTATCATACGAATGATATAATTTATCTCTTACCAGAAAGCACAAGTGGTTCTCAAAAAAAAGTATTAAGTGAAAATTGACGTGTAAACTATGATGAAGGTTTGATTAATATGCTAGTAGTCATCTAAAACATGTAAGCATCACCAACGATAACACCAAATTTAGTGTTTAAATTACACCAAATTTGGTGTTTTAGTGTCAAACTTTATTTTTATCTCCAACCATCATACAAAATTCTACACCATAACAATATTTTATATTATTAACTTTTAAGTTTTCGTAATCTAAAACATTATTTTTTATAATTGACTAATTATGTTAGCCAATTATGTAAACTCTGAATGTTAATTAGTTCTATTAGATGACTTAAACATTATGAGAATGATTTTATTGTTGATGGTATAATTCATAGTTCATTTAGAAATGTATGTATACATATATCAGAAATAGATAAAAAGTGGTAGTATGAGTGACATTTGTTTATGTATTCTATAATACATTAATTTTAGCCTGGATTTCAGAGATACATTCTAAAGTGAAATTGTGTAATTTTTGTGTATCATCATGTTTCAAACTATATTTAAAATTTAATGTTATTTCCTCCGCGAACCGCGGGGGTCTGAATCCTAGTCATTCTAATGTTAAACCGCTTCCATTAGTTTTGTATAGATAGAGACATATATGTATGCTTCTTCATTTGCTATATTTCTTGCAACTGATGATGCTGATCCCTTGCGAACCAATATTGCCAAGAGATGGATATTGACCAAGGTCATAAAAAGTCCAGTGCTATATGATAATTAGTAGTCGATTTCAGCTTGGAGAAGAAGCACAGTTCTTTTTTGTCTATCTTCAGAGTTTCGAACTTCTGAGGACCGACCGATACATGATTTAGGGAAATTTATTGACAAAAGATATAATTCATTTTAATTGGATAATGGGTTGATTAAGTTTGAACTAGTTCTTGGATTGTTGAAATGGATGTATATATAAAAATAATTGAATATGTAAAATTAGGTGTTTTATTCACACATACGATCATCTTACAGTTACTTATTAATACATGAACTATAAATAAATTTTTTTTATCAATTTATGAACTGTCATTACATGTGTTTAGTTGATTACTGGAAAAATAGTTACAAATATTTCTAATTCTTATACAAAAGAAAAGCAAACCATAAAGTTTGGGTTACAACATTTATTTGTCTTTTTTTCTATACAAACATCTGGGGCAAAAAAAAACAAAATAATTACACAAAAAGTATCAAACTTGAATTGCTAGTCATCATATAAGACTTCTAACTATACAAAAAAGTATCCAACAAAACCAAGAGATAGATCATAGAACCACACACACAAAATGAACTTTTTCATAATTGAAAGATTGATTAAAAAAACTTAGTGATCATAAATGTTAAATCAAATAAAACATAATATCTCTACTGATCATAAGACACATGGTTTTGAAAACTGGACCGGACAGTCGAACCGATCCAACCGTGACTCGTTGAAGAAGCCAAGTCCGGTTCGGTTTAAAAACCGGATTTGAGAAAACCCGGTAAACCGGCAAAAAACCGGTAAAACTGGTGATCCGGATCAACTTTGAAATCCGGTTCTAAAAAATAACATATAAATCATGTGTATTCAATTATTATTAAAAATTAATATTTCATAATCAATGTTTATCTTTTTGTTAGGTTACCAAACAAGTTATATATAATATCATGCTTTTCTTTTTGTTAGAAGCGATGCATTTGTATTAATTAAGGAATATTAGAAAAGTAGATTTAATAAATATTACAGGAGAATCAAGTTTATAGTTATGAATAGATTTTATAAATCTGTTGGGTAATGAATGGGTTGGGGAAACATATTGCATTTGATGGCATGTCGCATGTGAGTGTGGGGTTTTGCTTATTTTAACTATCTTTTTTTTTTGAACTAATTCTTATTTTAACTATCTAAATGAAAATTTCAGTATTATTGGCCATCAGAAAGGCAAAGATTATAAGGGTTGACATTTGTTTCTTGTTTTTTTTTTTTTTTTTTTTTTCGACTTGTTTTTTATTTCTATATATGTTTATTCGTACGTTATCAAGCCCATATTTAGCTTTTCTGCCCATTTTCTTCCATGTAACACATTTATCTAATCATTTTATGTGTGCCACGTGACATTATTATTGGTATTTCTTATACTCTCACAAATTATATTTTTGCAAAAAGGGTTATCAAGAAATTCACGATATATTTCTATATATGTTTATTCGTACGTTATCAAGCCCATATTTAGCTTTTCTGCCCATTTTCTTCCATGTAACACATTTATCTAATCATTTTATGTGTGCCACGTGACATTATTATTGGTATTTCTTATACTCTCACAAATTATATTTTTGCAAAAAGGGTTATCAAGAAATTCACGATATTCTCCAGAATATCTAAATAGCTATATCATGTACAATAAGTATTGATTTCCATTTTGGCCATTATTTTGACTAGGATAGTCATTTGTATGTATTTTTGTATAAAATGTAATTTATATTCATACCGAAAAAATGTTATTTATATGTAAGCCAAAACTTGAAACATATTCCCGTTCGAAGCTCCATCCATTCGATAATATTGTGACGTTTTGGGAGTGTCGGTGATCCGGCTCATATATACTATATATAGTAAGGTTATTAGCTAACGACAAATATAAATAATTCGAACTACCCACTATATATTTTGTAGATACCTGGAATGGCGTCTCGGCGTGATTTTATCGACTGTATACCTTTCAACTGGTTAAGGTAGAAACACTATATGGTAAAACATTTGCCGTTAAAATGGGTAATGACAGCAATTACTTACATCACTGGATAATGGTTTCTCGCTGTTTTTCACTTAATTAGGTTAGTAAAAGGAAAACCAAAACGGCAAAATAGATTTAAGAAAAAGAGAGAACAAAGATAAGTTAAACACGAGTGATTGGGAACCAATTTGACCCGCAAGTTTTGGCGTAACCAAACAACTCGCACCAACAAGATTTTATCTTTATCTTAGCTTTTTGCACTTTTACAAAAGTAATATGAGCAATGAAAGTGTAACAACAAAAGTTTTAATAATTACCAGTTATCACCAATCCAACCTCTCCCATGATGAACACACATGGTACACATCATATATGTATATATAAGAATTTACATTAGATAATTAAAATTATATTAAATTGCTGTGAAAGAAAAATGAAGGACGTTATTATTGTTAGGACGTAACTATTCTGCAGTTTATAAAACTCCATTTAGACTGTACCGCATTAAATTATCCGTTTTACAGACATTGCTTATTCGGTTATTAGTATTCAAAGGCTTAATTTAAAAATTATTCTTTTCTAAATTAAACATTAGTCTGCAGCATTAATTTTAGGAAAATAACACTTATCATGCATACCGTATAAACCGATGTTAAACCATATCACAATTTTTCTGTTTATATTATCAAAACCTCGATTACCAATGAGACTATAAATTTTTCAATATTTTTTTTCCTTCTTGACTATAAATTCTTCAATAGTTTTTTCTTCTTCTTGTTTTTTTTCTAACTAAGCCGTGATTAACGTTCCAAAATCAATGGATGTATTGTATACTTTCACGGAGAATAAATTTCTTTTAAACGATACTCTTAATTACTCTAATATCCGCTAATTCAGCAGTGAACTATAACAACTGGTTTTCCGTGTACGGAATCTCTCTCTCTCTCTTCGATGACGTGTCAATTCAAGTCGACAAGTTAGAAACATTATCAGGAGGTGAACAAACAAAAAAAGTTAGAAGCATTATCTATTTTCTGCCTCAGTCACATTCACTAACTGTTTAATGCGAAAGAGAAAGCATCATTTCTAAGCCAATTATTAACTTCTTCTTATTTTTCCTTCGGTCATTCAGTTCTTCATTGGTCAATAACGATTCGATTATCATCTTATTTTTATCACACAATTTTTATAAAATGTGGCCATTTTTGTAAACTTATAACTACACTGATAAGCTAACTAGCTACTCGAGTACATTATATATAATCTTCACTAATCTAGTATGATTACTAAAACGGATTTGTATTTATTAGGTCAAAACAGAAATATATGAAGTTTTTACCGCTTTGATAATGTTCTACAGAGTTAAGCGATTACCGAAATAGAGAATGAGAAGGGGTTTAGACGTCTAGAAAATCAAAATTCTATGTTTTTAGAGAATTTCAATTTTATCACAAATTTGATATCACTTTTCAAATTTACTCTTAAATGATAACTAAATATCTTAGGTTTGTGATGAAAAATACTATAACCCTTCTAAACCATTTATAAAATTTTAAGAATAATTTATAAAACATTTATAAAAGTTTATAAAAACTGACTCCCTAAATATTAAACCCTAAACTATAATCACTAAACCATAACTTAAACTTAAATGCTATATTATTTTTGATTGATTATATATTTGAAAGGCGATAGCCAATTTAAGGAATTTCAAACACTTTCTTGAAGAAAAACATGAAGAACTATGAGGTTTTTAAGACAAAACATCAGTGATTATTTTCCTTGTTTAAAAAGAACACTACGATAGCAAAATCGTATGTTGTTTGAAAACTAAATTAAATACACGAAAGGAAAAATAAAATAATTAGTTTGCAAAAATTATAAGAAGTGTTCCAGCGTGCGAGGTCTGTGAATTACATTCACACGCTTGAGCAGTTAGTGGCGGTTAGAACGGTAAATAAAGAGATGGAGTTGAGTTAACAACTAATCACGCTGAAAAGGCAAGACACAGAATCAAACTGTACTACTCCATTTCGTATCGTATAGATACATTAACGACCGTCTTAACGTCTCTTTTTCATGTCTGTCTTTTTTTCCTCTCTTTTTTTTCTTTTTTCACCTCTCTATATTCTATAAGAAGGCCAATATATCTCCAAGCTCGTACATTCACTGTCTTTGAACTCTCACTCCTCTGCTCTAATTCTCTCGAACCATAATAAACACTCTGCTCAGCTTCTGCCTCAATGGTGGTTCTTCCAACATGGATTTTAGCTATGATATGTCTACTCTTCTTCGTGGGAGCAATGGACAACAGTACACACGACAAGATCTCATCTCTCTCCAGGTCATTATCTTTACACCTCTCTGTTTTTCGATACAGAGAAGATGATTTATTTTCTTTTATTTGTTTTACATCAGTAAAACGTTTACATTATTTTCATTTTTCTCGAACTACATTTTCCTCAGATTCCAAAGGAAAATTCCCAGATACAGTTATCAAAATCATTCGTGTTTGACTGTTCTAATTCTTTTTCACCGACAAGATTAGCAGCAGGAGAAAATAGTTTTTTCTCTTGGCCTTTTCGATCTCTACTACAGTACTCCATCCCTCTATTCTTTAACTGAAATTATACAGGCCGTTAATTTTTTGTGTTGTGATCCAGATCCAAAGATCTAGACCGTACATTCGGCTTTTATAATTTGCATAGATACACTTATAAGTCAACGCAATTGTGTAGTTATACTTGCCTCTGTTTAGATTTACTGGTGTGACCTTACACAATGTGCTACGTAGTCGTAGTGTCGGAATTGTTTGATAGGGTCATTTTTGTCATTTAATAATTATGTCAGAAGACAACCTTTTTCTAAAGCCATTTTCTGTGTATCTTTTTATTTTTCCTAAAATAGAAAAACTGTATAATATAATGAAATTTACTCTACTGCATGCATCTGTATTTCTTTTAAAGAAAATTACTTTTGAAATAAAGGTTAATTTACTTTAGAATAAAAAATAAAAATGAATTTAAATACATTTGTTTGTGAATGCTATTATATATGCAAATGTAAAGATGAGTTAAAGATTGTCTAACGTATCGTGATAGCGAATTTCATTGAGCGGTGTAGTGTGCATTCTCGAATGTATTATAAAATTTAAAAGCATTACAATAATGTAATCATTAATTTCCTAGAATCTCAGTTTTATATATCTAAATTTGTTGCAATGTGATCTCCAATTTTTATAGATCGGACGAAATCGAATGGAACAAGCATGCAGTGACGAATCCGGATGAAGTAGCTGACGAAGTTATCGCCTTGGCTGAAATGTAAGTACGAATGTCATTTGATTTCTATATTTTCTAGTATTTGTTATGGTCTAAAAAAGTTATCATTCATTTACAATTATTGTGCTACTGTGGCTTTTGTTTCATTCTAAATGTTGCATCAAGATCTAGCCTACAAAAGCTGTTAAGTTTACTTCTTCTCTAACCAACTGAATCCATTTTTGTTACTATATTTATATCTCATCTAAAAATCCCCATGTTCACACTATTAATTATTCTTGCTACTAGTGAGATCCAATCCCGTGACCATCTGCCATTAATTATTTCTGTCTGAATCATCTCTTAAGTAAGATATCTATTTAAGAAAATTAATGAAACGAGATATTTATTGTGATTTTTCTTTCCATTTTAAAATCTTTCTCTGACAAAAGTATACATTTTTATATCACCTACTACATGTTGCATGCATTTATATGTTATAAGGTAATTTCATTATATTATTTCTCAATATAGTATCTTATCACACTTCTAATACTATCTATTAATTCTCAAGTTTTTTTCCTATTTTGTTCTCAAATCTCAATCGTTGTTGAGCTACTAATTTTAGCAGACAGTTTTCACCGCAAACACGACATGCACTAATGTCTAATACAATGCAGATCCATGTCCAACGCATTATTGCATTTGCATAGTATATCATGTCCTCCCCCAAATTAAATTATCTTTCACATCACCAACCACGTATACGGCTCAGTACACACTGCGAATTCGTTAAAAATTTATATCAAAATACGTACAATAGAAAGTAATTTTTGAAATATTAATATTCCTTTTTAAATACATAGTGTATTCTAAAAAGAGGTGCCAAAAATATATTTTTAAAAAATAATTTTGGATAGTGCCCATGTGGTCGTAACAGTACAATATAACGGTTCTCTATAACGCCGTTTGCTTCAAGAAACTTAGCCAGAAAACCTAATCCCACCGACACACGTCTATGAAAAAAAAGTACTATACATTGCGTATTTATCATCAATCATGTTATGTGCACATGTTCTGGTGTGATTTTAATTTTTAAAATTATTCATATTAAGTTTGCGGGGAAGATCCGGTTAAGAAAAATAAAATAAAACCAGTCTAAACCGGTTATAATTATACAGGAGTGTAAGAAACCACACCCAGAGGAGGAAGCTAGGTTACTTTACTTGCGGAACAGGCAACCCAATCGACGATTGTTGGCGATGCGATCGCAACTGGCACAAGAACCGCAAACGCCTAGCGGACTGTGGTATCGGATTTGGAAGAAACGCGATCGGCGGTCGCGACGGGCGTTTCTACGTAGTCACTGACCCAAGAGACGATAACCCGGTTAACCCTAGACCGGGGACATTACGTCACGCCGTGATCCAAGACCGACCACTATGGATCGTTTTCAAACGTGACATGGTGATTCAGTTAAAACAGGAGCTGATCGTAAACAGTTTCAAAACGATCGACGGACGTGGCGCAAACGTTCACATAGCTAACGGCGGTTGCATCACGATTCAGTATGTGACGAACGTCATCGTCCATGGATTGCATATTCATGACTGTAGACCGACCGGTAACGCTATGGTTAGAAGCTCAGAGACGCACTTTGGGTGGAGAACGATGGCTGATGGTGATGCCGTTTCCATCTTTGGATCGAGTCATGTTTGGATTGATCACAACTCGTTGTCTCATTGCGCTGATGGGCTTGTGGATGCAATCATGGGCTCCACCGCGATTACAATCTCTAACAACCACATGACTCACCATAACGAGGTTATGTTGCTCGGACATAGTGATTCTTACACGAGGGACAAAGCTATGCAAGTTACCATTGCTTATAACCATTTTGGAGTCGGACTTATTCAAAGAATGCCAAGGTATATAACTATATATATAAAGACAGAACAAGAACAGAGTATGCTCTGTTTACTCTGTTTCTATGATTTGTTTTCTCACCAATGTGACTAACTGTTCATGCAGGTGTCGGCATGGGTACTTCCATGTCGTGAACAACGACTATACTCACTGGGAAATGTATGCGATCGGTGGAAGTGCAAACCCAACAATCAACAGTCAAGGAAACCGCTACGCCGCCCCTAAAAATCCTTTTGCCAAAGAGGTAACTATTAGGGACATTGTCTCGTATCAAAAGCTTAGAAAATATCTTAAATAATTATCATTAATTTACATTATGTTGGAAGTTCATGTAACTTAACAGTAATAACTAATCAAAATAGTGATTTTGTGATTGTAACATTTTTATGTTGAACATTTTGATAGGTGACCAAGAGAGTGAACACACCGACGGGTCATTGGAAAGGATGGAATTGGAGAACCGAAGGAGATTTGCTTCAGAACGGAGCTTACTTCACTGCTTCAGGAGTCGCTGCATCTGGTAGCTACGCACGTGCCTCTAGCCTGGCCGCTAAATCTTCTTCATTGGTCGATACAATTACTTCTGACGCCGGAGCTCTACCATGTCGCCGAGGACGTCAATGTACCTCATAGTTGTTTTTAACCTCCTACCGACACCATAACCACCACAATTCATAACCATTTTCTATTATATTTAGACAAAAGTGTACATTCTCACACATTTGTCAATTAAAAGCCTATTGTCTCTTCTTTTTTTCGTCTGTGTTTGTGTCAATTTTTCTCAACCTCGGGTTTTCTTGCTTCAACCGCAAGTTAACACAAGAAAAGGAAATAAAAAAACTTTTCATGTAAAAGAGAAACTCCCGAAGTGTTGTTGGTTCTGTCTGATCAACTCGTATACCCAGAAAAAAAAACAAGAATGTTAATGTCTAGTTTTTTCTTTTGTGTGTTCTTCTGGTTTATTATTAAATATAGTGTCTAATGATTTGTGAATCTTTATACTTGTCTTTGTAATAGAGTGTCTAATAAAGTGTAATATAGTGTCTAATAAAGCTACAATAGCTTTGATAGCTTTATTTTCTTTTAAGTGGTTGTAACTTGTCATGATTATACTTTTTAGCTAAGCAAGCAACCAATATAGTAATTGGCAGTTTATAAAAAACTTTGTATTAGTATTGTTATCTAATTTAACATTAGAAAAAGTTTGTTTGCGACATATTCGAATATTTATCACCCGCTAGTGTTTCTCTATTTAGATTTCCTACCACGTAAACTTTAGAAAAAATATTATCAAGTTTCTAATGCAACTAGACATCATAAAAACAAATTAGCAAAAAACAGTAAATATCTATTATGTGTAAAAACCAAGCGGTGGTAGACTAGTGGCAATCTCTTGGGGCTTGGTGTGTACTCACATCAGTCATGGGTTCGATTCGCATTGGGAACTAAATTATCATTACTTGACCAGTTTGGGCTTGGACTTCGGCCCAAGTGGTTTTCATGGTGGGCCATAACAAATGATTGGTCCACCCTCTGGCATTAGTCGGAAGGTATTCCAAACTCGGGTCAGGCAGTGTGGTACGTTTTCGGGCTAGTTCACTCTGTAGCACTAAGTGCGTTCCTCCCGGGACCGACCAGATCAGCCGATAGGGTTTATCAAAAAAAAAAAAATCTAGTATGTGTAAATATTACCTTTAAAATGCCAATTTTTTTATTAATAATCGACAAAGTGGCTAAGTTTATTAATAAGTGACAAAGTGATCAAGTGGTAAAGGGAAATGTTTTTTTTTTGTCAACGGTAAAGGGAAATGTTAATGTCTTGTTTTTTCTTACGTGTGTTCTTCTGGTTTATAATTAAACATAGTGTCTAATGATTTGTGAATCTTTCTACTTGTCTTTGTAATAGCTTTGATAGATTTATATGGCTGGATTTGATAGCTTTATTTTCCTATGGTCATCTTCAACCCAACTCCAAAACACTATTTTAGTGTGATTTTGACACTAAAACCTTCTCCAATTCAACTGCAAAAATTACACCATTTTAGTGTCACACTATAATTTTACACCAAATTTGATGTGATACTATTCACTACACTATAACACTATTCACTCCACTGAAACACTATTCACTTATTTTATTAATAAATTGTACAATTAAATAAATGACAAATAAAAAGTTAAATACATATAATATTATAAAATATTTTTTAGTGTGAAGTTTAGTGTTATGGTTAGATAATAATATTTTTTTAGTGTTGAAACTACACCAAAATAGTGTAGTTTTGACAGTAAAATAGTGTTATGGGTTGGAGATGCTCTGAGTGGTTGTAACTTGTCGTGATTATACTTTTTAGCTAAGCAAGCAACCAATGGTGTTATCTGATTTTTAACTTTGCATTAGTGTTATCTGATTTTTAACATTAGAAAAAGTTTGTTTGCGACATATTCGAATATTTATTACCCGCTAGTGTTTCTCTATTTTGATTTCCTACCACCTAAACTTGAGAAAGAAATATTATGAAGTTTCTAGTGCAAGACATCATAAAAACAAATTAGCAAAAAAACAGTAAATATCTATTATGTGTAAATATTACCTTCAGAATGTCAAATTTTTTATTAATAATCGACAGTAACAAAGTGTGATAGAAAGTCCTGAAAGAACGATTGTTCTATATACTATGACCATGTTTTATTTACATTAGATAGTATTTTGTTAAAAAAATTTATAGTCCTTGATGACCTATTAGCATCTCAAAATCAATTTCATATTTCATTGATTTTGACTAAAAAATGCTCCAATTACATTCTATTTTCCACTCTATAGTGAAGTAACCAATGAAATCACTTCATCAATATAGAGTATTGTTTTTATTTTTCAAAATCAGAGTAAAATTCAATTCCATTATTATGGATTTACGACGTTTTAAAGTAAAAATAAAGTTTACTAGAGATATTTTTAGTGAATATATATAAATCTTAAATTCAATCTGATTTTTTGTGTTAAAACCCCCAATATTATAATGAATATAATTAATTGATGTTTTATTTGGCTTTTTTGCATTGGGAAGTTGATCGTTAACATGAAAAACAAGAAAAGCCTAAAACACGCTAAATCGGATCCATGTGCACCCACGTGACAAAAAGATCAAAAATCACAAGCAAAATGTTCCAACAGATAATGATAACCTTTTATTTTCACCATCATTAAGGCCATGATTATCGGTAGGTATGAATTTTGGGTTTCTTAATTTTTTTTTTTGTTTTCTCTGATTTAAAAAAAAAAAATTAAAAAAAAAACAATCGCGGGCTACCACGTGTCAGTGAGGTCCGCAAACAGTTCAAAAATCTCACCAAAGTCGATCCTTAATTCCTCTCCTCTATCACCGATTTTAATAAAAAAGATGTGGTCCACCACCTAAAACCCCTTCTACTTACCTGCGATAATCATGGCCTAAGATTATCTACACATCTCCCTATCAGAAAATTTATAGAACATAATTTATCTAAAGCTAAAGTGATATTGGCAGCATCTCCGGTGGTGCTCTATAATCTCTTCTATAATTTCCACTAAAATAGAGTAATTCTATAATAGAGTTATTCTAAAAATGTTATATTTTGGATAAAATGATCCATATATAAAAGACATTTACGTCTATAGTAACTCTTTAAAAAAAACATTGATCTCGTATAGCCTAACTTAATATGGTTGTACAACGGTGGATAACATATTTATCATTTTTAGAAAACATTTCAGTACATACCTCTTACCTTTACAGCATTACCCAACCAAATCAATTAAGACAAGTCTCTTTATTCTTCCTTCCATTACAAAGATCAATCATCACTAAGGAGACTACTACATCGTACTTCCCCTTATTATGCTACAAGAGCGAAACACAGTCTATCTAGTCCAGAGGTTTTCCGAGTATAACTTTGAATTATTGTTCAAATTCATGTTCAAAATTTAGTCAGAGATATCATTGATCAGATCATTACTTTGAATACTACTTAATTTATTGAAACATAATAAATAAATCAAATATTTAGATATGCTAGTAACTAATCGCCACCAGTTTTGTTATTAATGATATCAGTAGCATTTTTGACTGTGGCCACGACTCCAGATACAGATCCTTTAGCCTTTTCAGTGACAGAATCCGTCGTTTCGGTAACCTTTTCCGTCACATCTTTTGTCATCTTACTTACCTAATTAACAAAATTAGTGAAATATAAACACAATACTAATCAAACCAAATGCATACATACATACGTACGCCTATATATAGTTAATCAGAATAATCAAATAATAAAATAGAGTTATATAATTACCCGGCCAGACGCAGTGGAAGCGACATCTTGGATATACTCGGTGGTTTCCTTCACTTGCTTCGCTCCGTCCTTCACTGCATCTGCTGCTTCTTTCACATTTTTGCATTGCTCTGCCTCTTCTTTTCCCTTTATTTAATTTATCATAATCAATTACAATGTATATTATCCTACAACATATTACAATACGAAACTCTACACTGTAGGCATAGCTAATTTCCAGCAGATCCTGTTAGTATGTAATAATTAGATATCAACGTATTATAGCTTGTAGTTGAATTAATATGATACTACTGGAACAGAAGTTCTAAAAACCTTCAAATATAAAACAGATTTCAAAATATCATGAATCTGCCATTTTATTTGAAACTCTTAAAAATCTCTATGTTTCTAAAATCATCATGACTCTACAAACACCAAGTGAAAAACTTTGTGAAATAATTAAAGTTTTTAGGTGAGAGCAAATATGAAATATCTATTGGTTCTTACTTGCAAGGGCCTTGGTGACGCGGAGACGAATGCCCTACAGAGTGGAAAACTCCTTACCGTTTTTCCACTGTAGATCAGAACTTCGGCCAGTTTTGAAGAGAGCATCAACGAATGCATCGTAACTCTTGTATAAGAGTAGTACTCTGAGAATATAGAAAACTTAGAGAGAACAATCGAAACCCTCACAAATCAGAACTTATGATTTTAATCATAAATAAGACGCAAACTCTAGCTAAAAGCTTTATATATATACGATCATCATCCCTTCCATCGCGGTCCCAGTTCTGATCGTCCGGCTATGAGCAATTATCGGGTTCTTTGTGCTTCGTCTTTAATATAAGAGAATTTTCCCAAACCCTAATTGTTCGGCGATGGACTTGTTCTTCGTTTTTAGTTACTTAATGATATGTTTTTTTGTATTGAATTTAAAATTGAATATGTTTTCTAACGTATTACTAATTATATATTTTATAATTTAATAAGGTTATATCTAGAAAATTTGTAAATGTATTGCTTTTAACTTTAAGCTAATAAATCGTAATAATTTTCGTTTTATTATATCGTTTAATTAGTTTTGGTCTGTTTCAAATTTACACTACAAACAGAACATGGTGAACGAATTAAAATTTAGTTCATGGTCTTATCCCGCTTGCTGTAGTGCCTGAAGAGTGAAGACACTAGCTAACTACAAAACCAAAAATGAATCAACATTTGAAATTGGACCAATCAGTTGTCAATCGTATAGTTGTATCATCAGACAGCCTTTAATAAGGGGGAAATGATTTTTTTTTAAATATGTTCATAGCGAAATTTATGACTTTCAACTGTCACCAACCCTCCATTTTGCTATATAAACCCTAGAAAACTCATTGTAAACCTCAACAACATACGAGACAATCAATAGTATAATTTATATAAAAGAGAGAGCGTTGAGAAAAATAAGAGAGATGTCAAGAGTTTTGTCAGTCGTTTGTGTCTTCCTTGCTCTGACTGTCGTCCATGCACGTGCTCGTCAAGTGCCGGGTGAGTTTGATGAGGGCAAGACGACGACACATGACGATACAACCACAACGCTCTTGCATGCAAGTGCCGCTGATCAGACAACACCAAAAAGCCTGGGTGACAAAAAATGCATCGGAGGCGTAGCAGGAGTCGGCGGATTCGCGGGAGTTGGTGGTTACGCCGGCGTGGGAGGTCTAGGTATTCCACTCATTGGAGGTCTTGGCGGTATTGGTAAATACGGTGGCATAGGCGGTGCAGCTGGAATCGGTGGTTTTCATGGCATAGGCGGTGTAGGAGGCGGTCTAGGCGGCCTTGGTGGAGTCGGTGGTGGGATCGGTAAAGCAGGAGGTATCGGTGGTGTTGGCGGTCTAGGCGGAGCTGGGGGTGGTTTAGGTGGAGTTGGTGGTGGAATTGGTAAAGCTGGTGGTATTGGCGGTGTTGGCGGTCTAGGCGGAACCGGGGGTGGTATAGGTGGAGTCGGTGGTGGTGGTATCGGTAAGGGAGGCGGTATTGGTGGTGTTGGTGGCATCGGCGGTGGACACGGTGTCGTTGGTGGCGTTGGCGGTGGGATACTTCCACATCCTTGATGAAGATATGAAGCTTTGGTAGAGTTTTGTGTTGATTATCCTTAGGGTGACTTTTGATGTATTTTCTTGTTTGGGTTTGTGTAAAATTTCCTTCGATTTGGCCATCGTGTTATGTAATGTGTGACTATGTTTACTCGTTGATCATAGTTACGTTTGTTTTAGTATGAAGTTCTCTGCTATCTTTTCGTGCATGTTCAAAATTAAGTACGGAGAAATTATTATGCTTCTAATAACAAGATTTATTTCAAAATTATATATCCAGTAACTATGATCTTAAGTATTATAATGCTATTCATTATTCGTTATTATGATCTTAATCATGAGTATTAACAATGAACATATCAGAACTTGAGCTTAATATATAGTATTCCTTCCGTTTTTAATGATATTTTCGTATGAACACACAAATTAAAAAAAATATATACTTTTATTAAAAACATTTGATTACAACAAAAAAAAGTAATCAAAAATAGTTAATCATTACTATTCTGAACAAATAAGACAAAAAATACACATTAATTTTTAATATTTTAATTAATTAATTTAATAGTTTTTAGATAGAAAATTTTAAAACATCATAAAAATTGAAACAAAAATATTTTTAAACCATTACAAAAAGAAACAGAGGGAGTATCATATAGAGATGCTATACACATGCAAAAGAAACTTTAGAGCTAATCTAGTTAATTAGTTATCGTTGGGATTTTGTGTTGTTGCAAAATTGTTAATTTTCTTAAATACTTGAAAGTATAATGGTGGGGTGGGGGGTGGAGACAGCAAGAATCCACAAAGTGTAAACAATAATAAATAACCTAATTAATTGCGTGATGATGAGATGGACAAAAATTTAAGAAGATACGTTTGCATGTCAAACACTTGTCGTGCCATTTCATGCATCGTCCTCTCTACAGTATATCTCTGTGTCCCGGACTTCAAAATTTACATCTCATGCAATTTATTACGACGTGTATATAATACATAGCCTCGAGTATTCTTTTTTGTGGCCAGAATATTATTGTTGATTTTGTAACACCGTTAACGTTTAAGCTAAGCTAGTGAAAGTTCAAGAAATTAGCTGTTATATTATGAAGTCAATACTTTGTTTTGTTTAGCTCTTCAATCCTCTTTTTACGACAACGACAAGTTTCACAAACCCCGTCACGAATCGGATCTAGCCTCACTAATTGCACACTGATTGATTCGCTTGCTCATTTGGTAAGTGTTATTATTATTAGTTTTTTTACTACGTTTCTTAACAAAACATAGGATAAGAACAACTCCAGTGAGGGGTTTTCACTTTCACTCCAGTATTTAAACAAAAAATAATATTAAAAAAATAAAAGTAAAGATAAGGAAAAGAAACTTTCAGCAAAATATCTCAAACAATGATTTTTTAGATGCTGCTAAGATACTTTGAACCCACATGTCCAATGGTATTAGTTTTGTTTAAATTAAATATAATTATTTAACTAAGAACTTACTAAAATAATAATATTTCATAGATTAAATATTGAAAGTGCTCTAAAATAACCATAATGTGTCTACAAAAACGCTATATATACAGTTTTTTTCTATATATATATTTTTTTTTTTTTGTAAACTCAACGAGTATCCTGTACATATTTTTACATATTATGTGTTCTTCTATATATATAGTTGTCAACAAAAAAAACCCTATATATATGTGGAAAGAAAATCAACTCCAATAGCAATCTCATTAACCATAAACATACACAGAAGATATTAAAAAAAACTATATCAATGAGAAGTCCGCAGAAGCTTTATGTGACTTTTCTGATCATCGTTCTTTTATTTGCTTCGAGTCATGGTAAGCTACCTCCGTTTTGGCCTATCACCGTCGTCACGATGACGAATTGTCTTGGCAATAAAGGAAAAAGCGGTCCACTTCTCACCGTTCATTGCAAATCCAAAGAAGACGACTTAGGAGTTCACAAGTTGGCAGTCAATAAGAATTACCACTTTAAATTTCAAACAAATATCTGGAGATCAACACTCTTCTTTTGCAGCTTTAAATGGAACAAGCAGGTCAAACGGTTTGATATATTTGATGGGTTGAGAGATATAGACGAATGTCATTATCAATGTAATTGGACTATCAAAGCCGATGGTGCATGCAGGCTTGGTGAAAAGATTGCATGTTTTCCATGGAAATAGTTTGAAATTTATGATCGTGTGATTCGTGATGATGAATATATAGATGATCAAATCGAATATCTAAATAAAACTATTTTACTCTATCAAAAACTATTTTATTCTCTTTGTATTCCTATATATATTTGGTGTTCTTCAGTTAATTATTTGAAATGTCTAAAAGAGTTTTAGGAAGATTAAGACAGTAGGATCAAAGGTGAGAAAATTTCAGTTAAGTGGGCTTGGGCCTCGTAAAAGCCCAGTACATTAAAAAAACATTAGAACAATCACTCGGTTTAGCAAAATCAAAATCGGATTCAGTAGTGATCGGAGTCAATTGAATCGAGCGAAGATGACGGAGGCGATGATAAGGAAGAAGCCAGGGATGGCGAGTGTGAAGGACATGCCGCTGCTCCAGGATGGTCCGCCACCGGGCGGGTTCGCGCCAGTCCGATATGCTCGCCGGATATCCAATACGGGTCCAAGCGCCATGGCCATTTTCCTTACAGTTTCGGGTGCATTTGCTTGGGGAATGTACCAGGTCGGCCTGGGTAACAAAATCCGCAGGTAACAAAGCAATCTAGTTACAAGTTGATTTGTAGATTGTTTCTTATCCGCTGAAGAGATGTAATTGCAATGTGTAGGGCGTTGAAGGAAGAGAAGTATGCTGCTCGTAGAGCTATACTTCCCATTCTTCAAGCTGAGGAGGATGAAAGGTAACGATTTAATATCAATCTTTGTTTTTGCAACTTTTTTTTTTTTTTATAACCTTCGGACAGTAAGTAACGACTTATTTTAACCAATGGTAAACGAGTTACAGATGTACTGTCCTGATGGCGTTCGAGCCTTGGCCGCAACGGATTTAACATCCAGATACCAGAGTTATAAAAAAAAAAAAAAAAAAAAAAAAAAAAAAAAAAAAAAAAAAAAAAAAAAAAAAAAAAAAAAAAAAAAAAAAAAAAAAAAAAAAAAAAAAAAAAAAAAAAAAAAAAAAAAAAAAGGAACGATATTTGTGTTAAATAGGTTTGTGTCTGAGTGGAAAAAGTATTTAGACTACGAGGCTGATGTAATGAAGGGATGTTCCGGGATGGAAAGTTGGCGAGAATGTTTACAATTCTGGTCGTTGGATGCCACCGGCTACTGGTGAGCTCCGTCCTGATGTTTGGTGATTCTCTCCTAGTTTCTCACAAATGCATACGATGATGATTATGAATGAATGTTTCAGTGAGGATTAATATGTTTTTGTTTTATCTTTTTCACTCGTTAATAAGAGAGAGAATGATTCAACATACAGTTGTTCTTGTATTGGTTTTGCTGAAACAATAATCTGTGGTTTTGAGTAATTGTTTCAATGGTAAAGAATACTTTCATCCCATCATATGCAAAAAAATAGTGGAAATGTACAACAAAAACCGTCAATTAGATCAAATGCTATCCAAGAAATGAACATTTTAGGCCCTTCTCATGTAAAGTGTAAGTGAATGTACATTGGTCCTACTGTATCTCAACTTGTAGTACGGGTCCAAATAGTAATATACAAAACTATTTCCCTTGTGAGTTTGATAAGACACTGGCAAGAACAAAAATGGGTCGGTTTGGTGTTTCTTGAAAGAGAACAGAGAAGAAGAAATAGTCTTAATTCGGCGGCTAAATCAAAAATCACCCATGTGGGTATCTTCTTCCATATCTTTAGGTTAAGTGATGTCTGAGTAAAAGGTTGCAGGGTTTTGTGTGAGAACATGAATAACTGTTTTCAGAGGATGGGAACCAGACATTTACACAGTTGGGAGGAATCAGCTTTTAATGTTTTTGTTTGGACCATAGAATGAAGAAACCAGAAGAACCCATGGTTTAGCTTCACTCACTTCATCAACACATTTTAACATATACAAAACTTAAAATTTTATTTTCTCGTCCTTTTGTTTGTCAATTCTCTGTCCTGCTAGTTCAATGACTTTGCCTGCAGAGTCTCAGACTTCAAATGAAACTTGCTACTCATAAATGTCTGCTGTTTTTGCACCAGAGTCGATTTTTTCGAGCTGAGGTTGGCCATATACATAGTATGTAAATATTTTAATTTTATATTTGGTGAAATAAAGCTACTCTGGTACCTTAAATTATTTTGAAGTGCAAGTTGACAAATGAAAATTTTAAATAATGTTAAAGATTATATATATATATATATGTATTCACATATTTTAAATTCGTATCCGAATTCGTTTAGATTTATAATCGTTTATATTAAATATATATCATATGTATAATGAAAATTCGGATTCCATTGTTTCATTGTTTCTTAGAAATTATCAAATTAATAAATCATTAAAACATTTATATTTGCTTAAGTAAATGATCGTTTGTGTAGATATATGCATTTTGGTTTTATTTATCTGGTCATCACTCATCAGATCAATTGCATCCCTAATGGATTTTGCATATCCTAGATAAATGCATGTTTTGTTCGCTGGGATTTGAGTAATCATAGCATCACTACTATATAAAAGGAGCTATTTTTGGAGCTTTTAAGGGGTGCCACGTCGGATGAAAATTCATGACCAATTAAAGTGACAGGTCATCACGGATTTGCCAATAATGAAATAAAAATAACTTGGGATGAGCAGATCGCGTGCTTCAGCCCAATAATTAAGTTAATCTTCGCAGCCCACCTTTACCAAACACTCATGGCCCAAACAAAACACTACTGGCCCAATGAGGACACATGGCATCAACATAAATGATACGGTATTTTTGTTTCCGGTGAGTTTATTATATGGGCCCGTATAGAAATTTAAATTACCTCATTTGTAGATAAGACTTACCTTGGAAACTCCGACGTTTCATAAGCTATTTTCCCGTAAAAAAATTTCATCTGTTCATCTCTCAGGTCACACAAAATCTGGATACGTTATGAAAACAGAATCATGTAGAATCGAAGCATCGTCTTTCACGAAACCATTAACTCTCTCATTCAATCTCTCCCACTATGTTTGATTTTAATTATCCCTTCACTCACCTTCATCGTAAATCCCTAATTTTCTTCAATTATAAATAGGGATGCAAAGTACTCAGAATCTCACTGCTTCACCAGATTCAACCATGCCTACTACTTCCTTACCTACACAACCTTCAACAATGGCTTGACGGTTGATTACTAGGGGAGCAGTTACGTCATCAACTCAGCCAAAGACTTCATCTGTGGATCATGGCGGCATAGCCTCTAACTTCTCCAGATCACCATTGTTTAACTCGCAGCCGCCAGCCACTAGCTGCAGACACGGATGCAAGCATCCGAGATTGCAGTTTTAACGGGATCGATCGTTTATAACAGCAAAGGATACCTCTTGGTGGTGCAGCACAACATGAAAGATGTTTAAGGTGGACGAAGAGAGTGGGACGGTGAAGCTTGTGTTGCTGGATGGAGATTTTATTGCGGCGGACGGGATGGCGAGGAGAGGGAGAGAGGTACGTTGTGAGGCCAGATTGAAAGTGTAAATACGGACGTGTCAACAAAGCCAGAAAAAAAGTTATTTGTGTATTAAAGTTAAGGTAAATCCGTAATTGTCATTACTTCATGGACAAAAGAAGCCTCTTTTAAAACCTTCATGAACTCAAAAATATCAGTGTGAAAGTAAATTTGGAAATGTGCTGGCTAGAGTTAGTAGAATAATATCATGATCAAGTTATATATGGGTAAGAACACATTGCACAGAATCCATATCAGTTGACCTTTTATCATTCCAAGTTAAACTCCATCCCAAATTTTATATATATTAGAGAAAGTCACTGTATTATTAATTCTCCCCCTCTAGTATCACAAAATGAGTATAACAGTTTCATCGAAGGATTTTTCATGAAAGATTCCATGACGGCCCAGAGAAAGAAAAATGGTGATTAAGATGTTTATGAAAAGGTATAACTGCAAGGAAGACACAGAAAGTGAAAGATATTATAGCTAAAAAATGATTTTTTTTTGTTAATAACCAAGGTTGCATATCTGTAAATAATATAATTAGATCGATTTATCACTAAACCAAAAGAACCGATTTATATGTCAGTTTGTACTTAAGATTGGAGACGATAATTATTTCAAAGCTAACTAAAAAAAACAAAAATCGGTTGTAAATTAAATTAGTTTTTTCATAAAAACTTGAACAAACAAGATAAAAGACTATTTGATCATATCTGAAGTTTAATTAACTTTTATTCATGTAGCTTGCTTTCTTGAACATTATTTTCAAATATGAAAATTCAGAAACATGCATACAAATAATTAAAGTTCATTCATCATAGTAAAACAATAGCAAATTTTTATTTACCTATCATTGTATATTTGTGTAACCGGTTCATTGTATATTTAAGATATATTTATATATAATGAAATCAAAAAAATTAAAATTTAATTTCAAATTACAGAAAAGCCCGGGCGTACATCCCTCTAGTTTAGGTAATAATGGTACAAGATAATCATGTGTAATCAATCATTTGTCAAATTAAAATCATTACAAATTGGTAATGATATTGCTAATAATTCATTAATCACCACAATAACAGCTCTAACTTATGAGAGTATTCTTCCAGTAATGAAACAGCATGTATTAGTTGTTTCTTTTCTTCTTCTTTGTTTTCCTAATCATCTACAAACAAATAATATTCAGCAAGAAAAAGCATAATAACATTTGTCATATTAGATTAAGCAAAACTTCTTACAGAGTTCAGAATCTAAAATGAAGAAGAAATATAATACACAAGAACAAGAAACTAGCAACTAGCAACATTCCAAAACAAAAATAATAAACAAAAAAATATATAAAGCCACATCTCTTTAATAACAAAGAAAAACCCCCCAAAATTTTATTTTTCACATTTCTTTTTGTTTTTGGGTTTCTTCTTCAGAGAGGGCTTAGTATCTCTTTGATTTTTTTTTCCCACGATCATATCTCCACTAGTCCATTTTGTATTTTTCCTCTAGTAGTGTCTTATAATTAGAAATGTGAGATACACCGACGATGTCGAGCTGCAGCAGTTTTCTTATGTTGCTTTGATTCTTCTTTCCACCTGCATGCAATATCGTGAGCCACACTCATCGCGTCCAGTGACGCACCAAACAATCCTTTCCTCGTGAATCCGACAGCATACAGTCCTGCCTCTCCTTTCCATCCGTTTGGAAACGGGTTTTTCGGTATCCCATCATCGGAGAAGAAGTCATTGTCCTGAAAAACCAACACCAAACATGACTTCAATTAGTACTCACATTCAATAACATAATTACCGGATTTATATAATATCTAACCAAAACTCGTACCACGATTTTGTAACCGTCTCTATGAAAAAATGTAAATATTAAATTTGGTCTTTACATTTAATGCTCACATTCAAACACACAACTTTAGTCGGGTTTTCACAAGACTCGGACCGGGTCGGATGGGTATTTATGTTTTTCTTCCGACATCATTAAATGTTTCTAAAACTTTAAAGAAACAATGAAAGATGTTGTGTAATTTACCTTAAGCCATGAAGGGACGTTGCTTCTGTATCCAGTAGCTAGAATAACGGAATCAATCTCAAGAACACGGCCATCCACTAGCTCAACTTTTCCTCTACCGAACTTTATGATCCCCGGGACGATTTTGATCTTTCCCGATCTGATTTTAGGTAGTGCTCCGATGTCAAGAACCGGCGTTTTACCTTCCAAATTCTTCAGCTCCAACGGTCCGAGCTTTGGCCTTTTTAGACCGTATTTATCGGTATCCCCCAAGGCTATCCTTGCAAGAAAGAGCAGTGTCTTGTCCGCGAGCCAAACCGGCATCCATTTCATCATCGTGACTCCTAGCTCGAACGTTGATTTGCCCAAAATCTCCCTTGGTAACACATGAACCTATATAAACCAAGAAGAAAACAGAGTATTTATCAGACGCTCTATTTTCAAAAACAGAGTATAAAAACAGAGTATGCTCTGTTTTGTTTTTTTTACTTACCGAGCTACGAACGACCATTGATGGGTTTGCTCCGTGATTGTAGAGATCGAGAGAGACTTCCATACCGGAGTTTCCACATCCTACGACCAAAACATTCTTCCCTTGGTACCTCCCACCGGATTTGTAATCTCCGGCGTGGAGAACATCTCCACCGAAGTCCTCAAGTCCTTCAAAATCCGGCACAACTTTCTCAGCATTCTCTCCCGTAGCCACCACAAGCGTCCTGCAGATATACTCAAACTCGCATGAGCCGAGCGGCCCGCTCTTAGAAACGGTCTTGACGCGCCACAGCCCGAACGTCTCGTCGTATTTCGCAGACTGGACCGTCTCGTTGTACTTAGGGTTGATGTCGAAGTGGGTTGCGTAGTCCTCAAGGTACTGGATGAACTGGAACTTGGTTGGGTACTCCGGGTAGTCCTCCGGGAAGGGGAAGTTGGGTAGCTGGCAGAACTGTTTAGGGAGGTGGAGTTTGAGACGGTCGTATGTTCTGTTCTGCCACAGTGAAGCGATACAGTTGGCTCGCTCGAGGATTATAAACGGTACACCTTCACGTTTCAAGCCAGCAGCTACAGCTAGGCCCGATGGGCCAGCTCCGACGATGACTGGACCGTTGACCCAAATGCAGCGTCGGGAGAAAATGTCACTGTCCGGGATGAAGTTTCCGAACATGCTTGAGATGTTGAGAGACTTCTTGTTATTAATTCTATACATCTTTAAACAGAGTTTATAGGTTACTAGTTCTGAAGGAAGAAAACAGAGAGAGTGTTAAGTATGTGTGTGTTTTGTTGTATTGCTGAAGAAGATGTATAAATAGAGAAGAAGACTTGAAGCAATTTGGAATTTGTAATATATTTTATTTTTTCTAGTTATTATTTTTACTCATGAATGTTATTTAATTCTCAAATGGTAAGGTTGCATCCCACCATCATTTGTTTATTTGTTCTCTCATAGGTTCTACTTATTGTTATTAATCCTTGTCCAACAAATACAATGATAGTTACAAGAAAAGTAGTTCGAGTATTTTGCAACCTCTTTCTTTGCATGCCAAATATTTATATTACTCATGGTACATGGAAATTATTGTTTAGTAAGAGACGTATCCGTATGTTTAGAGTTTTCGCTGTAACAAAACGGTCTCGATCTAATTAGTTAACGTATTACATCTGAGGATTTTATTATTATTTAACTATTTGATACTTATCAAACTTGTTAAAAATCACGTTGATAATCTCATAATTAGGTGTTGACATGCCCAAAATCTCACATCTTCATTAATCACTCACCGATATTACAACCCTATTTAAATCGTTAATACGTTATTTGTGAAAAAGAAGTCCAGGGCTTATTGAGAGAAGAGACATGACTTTGGAAATACATTTGAGAAGAGAACGAAAACAGGATAATTAAGTCTGATGTCAGGTTGCTACCAACGTAGGAATCAATCAAGGGTAAAAAGGAGATACACATAGACGTTGCCTATATAATCGATTCTAAGGAAGACATGACATCGCATATTGCTACACGATCATGTATACATATAAACATGAAAGGTCCATTGGGGACTTGTGAGTTTCTATTTTTTTTCTCCTCTTTAGCCTTATTTTAGAGAAATAGTACCTTTTCCGTTATAGATTATCAAACTATCGCTTAAAGAAACTATTTATCTATACTAAAACTTGTTCATGTACGAATTTCTTCATATGAATATTTTTAGATTTGATCTTTTATTTTCGTTGTGCTTTTATAGTTTTTTTTTTCCAAAACGCATACGCCTTTTTTTTTGTATCCCCCTCATTCTTTGTCATAATTTTGATCTTGTAAATCAGGTTTTTTTGGAACATAACTCACACAAACGTTTTCTCTCTCTTCTTAATATGTAGAGAATATATATGTAAATAAAAAGAAGTTAATTTATATTGCAAGGTAGAACAAAATTTAAAAATTCTATGTCTTTTTTAATTCAATTTTTTCTTTCGAAAAGATAAAATTTAGAATTCCGCGAAGCAGTGGAATTTGAGGCAACGTGGTTAGACCTCCATCAGGAGTGGCTACACATCCCACCGACTAATTAATTTCATTAAGAATAAAAAAGAAATGCAGCTCTCCCTAAACACATACATACACATGTGTTGATCTACGTTTGCAAAGTATTAGTAATAATCTGTGGCTTTTGCTTGACCTAGGGTTCAACGGAAATCGCCACCTCAAAATATATTGTGTTCATGAAAAAGAAGTATACTATTGAATTTAAATGATAAAAGACTAGTATTATAACAACCTGAATTCTTTTGTCAATTCACAAAAGAATTAATATTACGCCTACAAAGCCATTAACAACATGGGTTTAATGATGAGGACTTTTGGCCGGGTGAGATGATTGAACGGTTTAAATCCAAAATGACATAGAATTTGTATATTGTCACACATATTATAACGGAAATTTGAATAATATAAAACGAATAAAGCCGTTCGACCGTTTATTAGACCTAGCAACATACTTGAAAAGAAACTTTAAACAAATTTATAGTTATAATTTGTACCTTTTTTTTGGTTGTGAGCAGATATATATTGTTATCAAGATCCAGTGAACCTATATTTTTATAAGTGTATATTTTGGTTGTTAAGACATTCATTGGAATGTTGCATATTTCCAAATTAAACGTACAAAATTATTGGATTAAGCAACTAACTAAGCTCTAATATACTAAGAACACGACGTGGTTGCTCAAAAAAATCTCCCATTATTGATTCGAACTTCGAATGCCTTGGGTCAAAGCTAATGAAAAAATGTCACAACTGCGTACCAGTGTAATTTTGTTTCAGTTCACGTAATAAAATACCGATATTTATTCAAATATATAAATATGAAAAAGAGAGAGAAGCATTGACACAAATTTATATCTGTAAGTGGAAAATGATCCACTAGTTATACTGAAAGTTATCATTGAATACGTATGTTGTGAGTCCTTGTAGTATTTATCTTCTTTTTTTTGTAACTTTTTTTTTTTTTTTTTTGATAACTCTAGTATCTGGGCAGCCACATTCTCAACTATCCTCCCGAAAGGGTCCAGCGCCCCAACGGAAGGGATGTTAAATCCGTTGTGGCCAAGGCTCGAACCCGGGTGGCAGGCAATACAGCTGTACCTCCTTTACCACCAAGCTACGATCGCTTGGTTTTTTTTGTAACTTGGCTTTCATTTGTACTACATATTTATCTTACAGTATTAATTGTACGGTAATCAAAATATCTTTAAAATGCACAAGCCTTTAAAAAAAATGCACCAATCTTGAGGAGAACCAACATGCGCTTGCTGTGGCAGGGAATTTTTAACCTCAGTTTCCATAAATAATAAACGAAAGTGATGAATAGAAGCTCTCGAGAATATTGATCGGATGTTCTTACCTTTTAGTTTAACCGACCATTCTGTATAATAATATTATAACTCGTTAACCAAAGTAATATCGTAACTCGACATGTTGAAAAGGCACAATTATTAAAAGACATTTCGCTGTAACTATCTCGTAGTATGTAAGGGTATATAAATACATGTTATACTGATTCATGGAATGTAACGTACGTACGGGATCCTGATTATATCATGTTAAAAATTACATTGAACCATGTATATCTTCTATGATAAAAAGTGGACTTACATAATTTTATGCTGGTATACTGGTGACATTGGATTATATAGATTATAAAGTGAGAAAACAAAAATAAAAGCTATATTCACATTCAGACTGGTAACATTATATGCATGTACTGTAACTTTTATTAGATGAGAATTATACATAAATATGGATACTAATGGTTCATTTTTGCTGAATATTTCTCGGACTATACACACTACTTTTGGTTGATTTGATGCATAATGCTATAAAGAATCAAAATTGAAGGCGTGTTCGATTCTTGTTAATTGAGAGATTATAAAGTGAGAAGTGAATAACTAAAAAGACTTAGGGAATTGATCACATTTACCATATTCCAAGACTTGGTAATGGTGTGTTCTCATTTCCTATAAACCTCGAGAATAGACATTAGTGCACCGAAACATTTGTAGAGGTTTTATAAACATTTATATTTTAATTATTATGGTATGATGGTCTAAATAAATGATCATGTTAAGTGTGTACTGATTTGATTTACGTGCACAAATGCAACACAATATCTTACGCACCACTCTTCATTTTTTCGCTTTTTGTTTTATTTTTCGCGTTTCATAGAAACAAATATTTTCAAATCCTTATATGATACTTCTACTTGGTAATATAATGAGAAAGCTAGCAATCGTGAAAAAAGTAAACGCCCTTTGTTTTGTATAGGGTTCCAATTTCCAAACCAGCGCAGCACCCTGATTATTAACAATTAATAAGAAAACATAATATAATTAATTGAAAACTGTAGAATCTCTTATATATTATGCAAATATAAGAAATTAGAGTTTAAAATTTCAGAAGTCTGGCGTACTTGTTTTCTTATATATATATCTAATTATAATATACTATATAATTTTGTGGTGTATATATAAGTCATTGTACCATATAATTATGCAACTCTTTTAATTAATATAAATGACTTAAGAGAAAAGTAATACTAGTTTCATATTAATTTTTAATTCAGAGTTTAAAATTTATTTATTGTAAGTATTATTTTATGTTTTCAATGTATATATGATAGTTTTTTCAGTTTTATTTTTATTGTTTTAACTCATCAATTTCAACTCATTAATTTATATAATTAAATAAAATAAAGAATTAATTAGAAGTAAAATAAATTTAATATTTTCTAATTTGTGTAACCAATTAAATATAAATGAAATGAAATAAGTAGTAGAGATCTATTTCCACAGTTAGTTAACATGTCGTTCAACAAACTATCAATAGTAACCAATATAAAAAAAAAGATTTTATTCTAATATCATTTTAATTGTTAATTATATTCATCATTCTTATATATTATAACATTTATATGGTACAATAATTTACCACTTTTGTTTACAGATTAATTTTAAGAGTTAACGGACATGTGTGTACATAATACATTCTGGTAGACATAAAATTTTAACTTAATTTAGGTAACTATAAAAATTTAAACTCATTAGATAACCATTTTTTTTAGAATGCATTAGATAAAACTGTAAGGCGCAAATATTTTAGCAGTAGACAATAAAATCTTCTCGAGGAGGAGAATATTAGATTTTGGTTGTGTTTAATTGGAAAATAATAAGAAGAGAAATATCTACGAGGAATACGATTGGGAAGCCGAATCTGTGTGTGTCATCACCTGGAAACATGGGAAATTATTTTTTTCCAAAAAAAAACATGGGAAATGAAATAATAAACTCCTCATACGTCAATGTTTTCAAAACTAGTTACGCAAAACAATTACCGCATCTATATATATTTTAAATTTCGAAGCACAACTATAATATAATCTGATGTAATAAAAATTAGAGTTTGAACAAGAAAATACAATTGAATATCGATGATTTTTTGGTTATATTTGTGTTTTTACTAAAAACATTCATAAACGGCAAGAAAGTTCATAAAATCATTCCCAAATCCATAATTTAAAATAATAAATAGTATTAAATATTTTTTCTGTTTTAATTTAATTGTCAATATAAAATAAAATTTGTCTGGATAAATTTAAAAAGATAGATAAAGTAAAATGGAAAGAGTTATTATTTATTTAGATTTCAGTAATTTAATAAAATAATAAGATAGTTTGTTTTAAAAGGTCTTATGTTAATATATGAATATGAATGTTATAAATTAATAAATATATAATCTAACACAAATATAACCAATGAAATAGATGAAGACCATAAGTGGACTAAATAAAATAAACTGACAAGAGGATATGACATAATGATCAAGTGCGACACTATCAGCCAAATTTTGGTCAAATCTTTTGGTGTGTATATATGTAATGCCAATCATTTCTAACATCTGAAAATTATTTGGTATGACATTAAACAATAATTTTAGTATATTTTAGTAAACTAAAATAAAACCCTTTCTTCCAATAAGTGCAATTATTGGCAGAGAATCTCGCAAAGAAAAAAAGGCCGCTAAACATAAAACTATATACTACGAGAGAAAATGACAAATTATTGCTAAAGTGGAATTGCCAAAATATGTTTTTGCTTATTTATATATAAACGAATTCTTTCTATTTTTATTAATCGGATCCGATCGGTAGAGTCAGCTGATTAATCATGTGATTTAATTAAAAAGATCACTGATTAGGGACTCAAATCCCATGTTACAGTTTTAAAATTAAGCCAAAAAGGCTACCTAATTTCATGCCGCCTCTGTATTGTATTATTACCCATTTCCTGTACATTTTATGAATAGTTGAATATTTATTGGTAACATGAAAATATTCCAACATTTATTTCTTCTTAACTCCCTCCGTATATGAATGTAAGATGTTCTATATTTTTATCTTGTATACAAATGTATGATGTTTTGAGATATAATTAATGCATTTATTTTTAAAATTTAAACATAAATTAAAAAGTAAAATTATGAGTGGTGAAACTTTATTGATATAATCAAAAAGTAACAACTAAAATATTGTATTTATTGTTTCTTAATATGTGTGTAAAACCTTAAACATCTTATATTTAAATCCAGAGGGAGTATTCTCTTGGATTACTGCTTGTTTGACCAACGTATATGTTAATATTGAAGTAACCAAAAACCCAATAACATAATTATACGTTGACCTTGAGATTAGGGGCAGGTGCTGCTTGTTTTGGTTCATCGCATATCTCAATTATAAACCAAAACTATGAAGATCATATCAGAGTATGTAATGACACATCCTACTTAAACGAATAGTGATATTATATATGAATTATCATGTAAATCTAAGTCCAATTTTTTTACCGGCACTCAAATGTTACATTTTTCATAGTAGTCGATGTGAAATGTGTATGGAGCAAAGGAAAAGTGGTACAACATGAATTATTAAAATACAAATGAAAGAAAAGATGGAAAAGAGGATAGAGATTCAACTAACTCCATAACTGTAATAACTGAAAGGTATGGAAATATAATAAATGATTGGAGTCAAATGGTTCCCTCAAAAAGAAAAAAGAAAAGTGTGATAGTGAAAGATGGGAAGTCCATGTGAACACATGTTTCTCTGAATAAACCTCAGGTGTCTTCTTGACTTTTGGTGAACTCTTTTTTTTACTGGTCAACCCTTTTTAATATGATCTGCATTTTCTGACCAAAGTAGTTTGGTTTTATAATTCATATTTTGCGGGTACTAATTAATCTGGGTTTCAGTTGGAATCTTTTTTTTTTTTCAGTTTCCAACTTGCTAATGTATTTTTAGTTTCAAAGATTTGAAAAGATCAATTAAGTTGTAGTTCAGTTTGGATCCGTTTTAACCAGAACAAAACTTAAAATTTTTATAATATGATCAGTATATAGAATTTAGTTTAAATAAAGGGGGAATGGTTTGGTTAGGTTTTTAAGCGTCATACATTGTATCATAAATAATAAGCGGCACGTGGTAGATATATAACGAATACGATAAATGAGTAGTAGCTAATTATAGCAAAGACACCGTGTTCAAAACTTTGATTGACTTATAATTAAGTGCTTCGGAAAGCGGGTAAATGCTTAACTTAAACCATCTCCCAATATTCATGCAGATGTACATTGCATTTTGCCTCAAAATTCATAATCTTTATTTTCACCCTTTTATTTTATTAATTCACACATATTTAAATTTTATGACTCAATTATCATCGTTATTGTTGTTTCTGCTTCAGTAGCTGTCTGTTACTAAAAATAGTTTATACGTGGTTGTCCATTGTCATCGTTTCTTTATTTTAAATTCTTCGATGTCATACCTTTAAGAATTTACCCCCTATCAAGAAAACAGCGGCATACTGAGGGAAAAAATCGTCGGTATGTCGTCGGAATAACGCTGTTCCGACGACATACCGACGGAAAAATTCCTCGGAAATAACTCCTCGGAAATTCATCTTTCCTCGGAAATCCCTCGGAAATTTCCAACGGAATTCCGAGGAAACCCTATTTCCTCGGAATTTCCGAGGACCTTAAGTTCGTCGGAAATTCCTCGGAATATTCCGAGGAATATGTCGTCGGAATATTCCGAGGGATACACTTCCTCGGAATATTTTCAAAATTAAAAAAAAAATTTATAAATTTATTTTTTTAAATTGAAATTCGAAAATATAAAATTAAAATTGAAATAGAAAACATATTTAAAATACAAAAAATAATAAAATAGTTTTTATAAATAAAAAAAATGTTTTATAAATACAAAATTAGTTTTAATAAATATAAATATTTTTATAAATATGAAATCATCTTTTTATAAATACAAAATAGTTTTTATAAATACAAAAAATAATAAAATAGTGTTTATAAATCAAAAAATGTTTTATAAATACAAAATTAATTTTAAAATATGAAATCATCTTTTATAAATCCAAAAATCGAATTTATATACAAAGAACGTTTTGTATATTTAAAAATAGTTTTTATAAATACAAAAATAAAAAAATAGTGTTTATAAATCAAAAAAATGTTTTATAAATACAAAATTAGTTTTAATAAATATAAATATTTTTATAAATATGAAATCATCTTTTTATAAATACAAAATAGTTTTTATAAATACAAAAAATAATAAAATAGTGTTTATAAATCAAAAAAATGTTTTATAAATACAAAATTAGTTTTAATAAATA